>NC_056746.1:563829730-564012230 GCF_019279795.1 Protopterus annectens
TGAAATCTCAGCTGAGTGGTCAACCCAAGATCTTCAGTACCCTATCTGTCTAACCAGTACTTTGTGTCCCTGCCCGAGTATCTGACACACACACACACACACACACACACACACACACACACACACACACACACACACACACACACACACACACACACACACTCTTGGAGATTTGGTTTATACACACACACACACAAACACACACACACACACACACACACACACACACACACACACACACACACACACACACACACACACACACACACACACACACACACAAACACTCCTGGGAAAGGCTGGATCAGGTTTACTAGCTATGTCCCCTTCTGCACAGACTACAAGGTAGTTTCCACTGCCACCAGCCATTACTTATCAACTACTTTAAGGCCCTTAACAAAGGACATCCAGTCCTACTGTGTAATGTTAATATTAATCCAAATGGTAACTGACCAAGAGCAAGGCTATTTAGGAGTTGCCTGTACAGTGTCACTAAATAGATATGCAAGTACACTAAGAGCTTAAATATCTCTAAACAGACCAGCCACAACTGAAATGTTTAAATATATTTAATAATAAATAATAAAAGAACAAAACAATACTCAGTACATATTCAGTTACATCACATTTCAAAATCATAGGAAATATTTAAAACAATATTGTATGACAGTCTCAAATAAATTAAGAAATCTTCTAAGCTACACTTTACTATATTCCTATCTGAATCTAGAAGAGTTACTATGCCCTAAAAACTTATTTACAGCAAGGCAAGTGCAGAGGTGAGTGAATGTTTCCAGCTGATATTGTTAGGTCAAATATAAAATCACAGTCTGTCTCTCTGAGAGAGTTCTTAAATTAATATAAAATATTACTGCTGAGTTAGCTTGGATGACATCACTTTTTGTCAGCTGACTTCAGTTCCTAAGCTAAACCCCCTTTGTCAGAAACTAACAGAATTTTAGCATCTCCCTGTAAAAAAATTACATATCTCTCTGTTTACAGATCCTGGAAGTCATAAAACAATAAAACACTTACATCTTAAACTTAGTAACTACTTCTCTTTCAAGACAATACTAAAAAATTCTAGCTCTAGACATTGTGTCTGCTACTGCACTAAAATTGAGAGATAACATTTCTTTGATTATGTGGTTATGAAACAATTTAATTTCAACTATTTTCTCTGAAAATGTTTTTAAGTTAACCTCCTGTGTTCTAGTATCCATTAAATATATACATTTAAACAGTCACAATACTGCAGGTACATTCCTGTTCTTTTCCAATAGGGCATTGCTGTGGTTACATTTTAGCTCAGTATTTTACACACACTTCTGTATAAATCATATCAATATTCACACATGATATAGAATTATTTACAAAATTCCAGATGGCTGGGCTGGCAGTGTGACAGTGTACATCAGGTTGTTATAGTTAGGATGCAGTATTCGCTCATTGTGCACATCAGGGTGTCATAGCTGAGGTGCTGTATTTGCCCATGGGGTACATCAAGGGTACCAAATTTGTGTGGTAACTTTTGCATCTGGTGCATACAGAGTTATCATAGCATTACATTTTATTTTTTTTTCCTCAGTGTAACAAGTTCCAGTATCAAGCTATAGAATTGCACAATTGTGTCCCATCACTGGTCTTTGTTTTCTAGTTTTCTTCACTAATGTTTGCTGGTTACTGAAAACAGTAAGTAGCAAAGTCTAAGTCTAGACCCTACTCTGTCTTTATGTACATCCAGAAAATAATGCCCAGTGGGCAGGGGTCTATATTACATGAACGAATGTTTATAATATTGAATGCTCTAAAGAGCAAAAATGCTGGACATTGAACTCATTACACCCCCTGCTAAATATATATACCAACTCCAAGATCACACTGCAGTGAGGAAAGGGCAAATATTCTGACCTTCACTGTACTGCGATCCCACAAGAAGCACTTTGAAGTCCGGCATTTTCACTCTTTAGAGTGTTTGAAATTATGAACATTCATTCATATAATATAGATCCAGTGGGCAATCATTCTTTTGAGAAACATTTGACACCATTAGTCACTTGAATGTATATGACCTTTAAACTTCACTCCATCTATAATTCATATTTTTATCCTTCTATGAATAAAGATACTTACAAAAAATGACAGCATAAATATAGATCTGATTTTCTCATTTAAGTTCAGTGCTGTATTTAAAACCATACATGTAATTATGAGGGAATTAAGACTTCAGTTACAAACAAGTAGCTACAGTACACAAACATCAAAGGGGAAGAAATTAATTTGTGTGCATTTGTCAGATATAAGGAAGAATCATCTTTTCATATAGACCATTTACAAAATATACACCAAATTATCTTTAAACTTGCGCTGTCTTAAAGCTTTAGCAGGTTTGCAATATTGTTTTAACTTAAGTACTTAAAGTAAAAGTTTTTGTGAGATGAAGGGTTTAAATAATAACTTATTGATAACTTCAAAACAGTTTATGGCTATAGTCCTTTGTAACATGCATAGATGTTTCTAGTGTTTGCAAGTTAATAACCATTCACTTTTGAAAAGGACCACTAACCCATAAATTAAAAGTAAATAAAACTGAATGAACAAAACTACCTGTAATAAGCTGATACTTGTGCAAAAGTATGTTTTATGTTACATTTAGCAACTAGAACATTTTTTCCCAAAATCAATGCATATTCATTGGAACCGACATAATGACTTTCACAGAGTACATGCAACAAGAAAAAGAGTTTATATTTTATTGAAATCAATAGACTTGCTACACAGAAAACGTTCAATAAATCAAGTAAGTGATTAATATCAGTAGTTTTCAATTGACAGGATTATCAATACTAATTTACAAAATAATACTGCAGCATAATTCACACCAGTTTAAATTTTGATATATCAATCTACTTAACTTTCAAGTAATTTATCTTCATCGTGAGTGGTACAGTTTAATTCTTAATGCACTATGTTGTTATTAAAAAATGATGCATGTCATATGTGTATGTATTTATATATTCACACACACACACACACACACACACACACACACACACACACACACACACACACACACACACACACACACACACATTGCATCACATTTGATTGAATGTACCTTTCTACTTTAGAATGAACCATAATTGGTCAAAATATGACTGAAAGTACATTTGACTGAAAAGCTATTTCATCAAATATTATAGAAGTCTATAGACAATAATATTTATGCTGTCCTTTTTGATGTTGTGATAGTGACTGTAGAAGATGTTGTGGGGATTGGCAATGTCCAGCGTTTTGTTGTACCCCCAGATCTGTTTGTACTTGTGCACCAGAAATGTGTGTGGTGTTTCTTTTTTCCTTTTTTTCATGGGTGCGTAACCATAGACATAAAATATATAAGTATATTAAAAAATACTTTTATTGAAAATATGTTGTGTAGAATGTTTTCAGTGAAACAGCTTTTCAGTCAAGTGCCCTTTCAGTCATTTGTGGCTACTGATTTTTCTTTCAATCAAATTATACAGAATTGTGTATGTATATATATATATATATATATATATATATATTATATATATATATATATATATATATATATATATACACGGATTCACTTCATAATCTCAAAATACTGAAACATCGAATTTCAGTGTCTGGAAACTATGAAACCGAATCCACAAAACACTGAAACTACAAAACCCCGAGTGCAAAACCGCAAAATTCAAAACACTGAACAAACCGCATACCCAACGCCATACATACACCACAACACCCACATCACAACATAAACAAACAAAAACTACACCCGCCCACACCCCCCACTTATATATACTAACTCCGAGATTGCACAAACAGGAAACAAAAGCAAACTCACACACGCACATTCTCCAGTCCCTCACACACACATCAAACATATCAGCACACTCAAACACACTCTAACCCCTACTCAAATCCCTTACAAAACACTCACCTGACAAAACACCTAGATCCACACACGGCACCATGCACCATTAACACACAATCCCGGACATCACGTAGCATAAGGCCATAACCACGAATTTGAGATATTTAAATTCGCGATTATGAACTTTCGCTATTTTAAACATTCGGGTTTATAGTCTGGAGATACTGAAATTCGACATTTCAGTATTTTGAGATTATAAACAGCTCCTATATATATATATATATATATATATATATATATATATATATATATATATATATATATATACACACACACACACACACATATATATATATATATATATATATATATATATATATATATATATATATATATATATATATATATATATTTATATATATATATATGGGTCCCTATCAGTTAATCAAGTTTTCATATGGCGAGTTTTTGAAAACCCAAAGCTTTTGAATGGACATCACAAAACAGTGCAGATTTGGAAATGTACCCTTTTCCTCATTGTAGTGTGATCTTGAAGTTGGTATATATAATTTGCAGGGGTGTGATGGGTGTAGGAGGGTCTTGTCCCCTGTAAATACATAAAAAAGGTATATATATATATATATATATATATATATATATATATATATACATATGTTATTTTTTTTTTTGATATTTGAGTTTTCAGAAACTCGATCATATTGTCTTGACCATATGAATTTTGAGTTTCTGTAAACTCGATCATCTGACATAGATATGTATATATATATATATATATATATATATATATATTTATACATGTCCTACTCAGTAATCATTGAAAGCCATCTACTATTTTTGCAGAATACATTATGAAAGTCAGTTTCCCTAAAAAGCAGGAAAGGAGTATTCTCCCTGGACAACCTAAAAGATGAACTCCCCAAACTCCGTGAACTGCCTGAAAGAAGCAAAACAGGGCATTATGTGTGTGAAATAATCTACCATATAATACTTTAAAAATATTACAGTTATGAAGCACTGAATGTCTTTACGGTCACTGACATAAATAAATGGCACCAAAACTCACAGAAAATTTGTAAAAATGTTTACTCAATTCAGTAAACAATATGTACTGGAAATACAACTACTGCACAGAAAATAAATACCAGGCAATTGGAGAAGTTATATTAATATAGTGGCTTCACAGTTCAGTATTAAGTAGTACACAAAGCATAATGAAAGTAATTAGGACACAAGAAATATGGGAGGTACGTAGCAACCAAATGTACCTATTACAAAAGTAAACACTTAAAATGTGCGCATTAAATGCAACATAAGGAAGAGATGTACAATGTATGTTAATGGTAATGCAGCCCACAAACAGGATTGCAGCAGGTGGGTGCAGATATGGTTTATACAAGTATGAGCATCACATCCACAGAGATAAGATGAGTCACCATCTTAGGTATGATAGTTAATTAAAACAAACAATACACTGACAAGGTGTCAGACACTGTCAACATGGGCATGACAGGATCATGCACCTTTGATAGAAGCACAGTCCTGAAAATTAGTGTCATTAGGTACACGTCTGAGATATGACCAATTACAAAACAATAGAAAAAAACATCAAACAAGAAAGTTAATCACATTGTGGTGACAGGCAACAGATTCATTCATATCAGGTGTTCCAGAAAAATCAGAGTGCCTGTACTGCACCAATGGTAAAAACAGAGAGAGGGAGCATGTCTCAATGTACGATGTAGCAGCAGGATAACAGGCATGAGGAGATATCATCACGGACCCACATGGTAAATAACTACTACATCAATGTAAAAGACACAGCAGTGACAGCACAAATAACATCTTCCACTAAGATATTAACCTAACGTAGCGTAAACACTTAATTACTTATTATGGAGCACCAGTACATGGTATGAGCATTGAACAAAACAACTGACAAGGAACACTTACCTTTCAGCAAATGGAACAGTGCTCATGACAAAAGTGGCCTTGTCCATAGACATACAGTACTGAGCTGTAAATATATTTTTTTGTTAATACTTAATACCCACAGGGAAAAACTAACAAGTAGAGTGTACATGGAGGTGTAGTACATTTCAGCTGCTTAATGGAGAACATAATGTAACACAGCACTTATTTTATTTATTTTATTTTTATTTTACATTTGCTGACCGGGATGGTCTGACTGGATACATGTTCATTTTCAGCTGACGCCTGGGGAGAAAAGCTTCAGTAATACAGCTACTAATATACATAATAAAGTAGAACTTGGTATACAAAGTATAATAGATAACACACACATTACATGACTAATAAGATAGGGTTTATAGACTGTCATAGTAAAAGGGCATTAGAGAAAGTCAAAGTTACATACATTACTTTTTTATACAATAAAGAAGAGGGAAAAAACAAAAAAAAAAACAAAATTTAAGTATTCAGGCGCAGGAATATACAAGAGGAAAAGCATGTACTACAGCCTAGTTAAGTAAGGATGATATAGTCTGGGGGCATCAGAGTAGAAAAATCCACAGTCCTACCTGTCATAGTTTCAAATGTATGGTGGGATAAAGAAAATGATAAGACGTAAAAGGGTAAGGGAATGGAGTAGGGTGGGGTATAATAAGCTCGAAAGCATGGTGGGGGTACTGACTCGTGTTACACATTCACCCCTAGACACAGGGGTGAAGGTTGAGTAATGGGTGGACACTTAACTGGGTAGTTAGGGAGTTAGTCAGGGGGTTAGAACATGGACATAACCAGTGTATTGCAAAATACGGTTTGAGGCTTTTTTTGAATTGAGTGAGCGAAGGTACTAGAGTGGAATGACATGATTCCAAAGGCAAAAGTAAATTCCTGTACCTGCACAGAAAAAAAAATCATGTCACATAATAATAATAATAATAATAATAATAATAATAGTAATAATAATATCCATTTGTTAACCATGTAGGCTCATTGGACATCCAGTCCCTTTTCAGTGTCAATCTGAGAACAATGTCTGCTTAAGTGACTTGCTCAAAGTCACACAGTAGGTAAATGAGGGATGAGGAATCAAACCCCACACCACAAAAACTGCAACTCACAGCCTTAACCAACTGCATCAACTGCCAAGTTTGAAAATAGCTGTATTAAGATGATGGCAGTCAGCATATTCATATGAGCTCTAGTAAACTCTAATAACACAACGGACATGCTGTGTGGCAGGTGCTGATGGTTATGTAAGAACACCCAGCTATATCATCGTAAATTAACAGGGAGGGTGAGTGATATAAGGTCACATTTGAAGTAAATATATGGCATCTTGATTAAACACATCAATTGAAAAATGACACAAGAGGATGATAACTGTACTGGGAGAGAAAAAATCATGCAAAGTTTGCACTGCACATACAGTGTCACACATCTGCTGAGAAAGACAGATGCTCAGCATACCTCTCAACTATGCAGGTTTTCGCAGAATGTCTAGATTTTTGCCTCATATTTTTGGTCTGTTTTTCATAAAATTGTGCTTTTCTGGCAAATCATTAGCAAATCAATGAAGACTGAAGTCCAAAAATAATGACAGACATTTGAGTTTCAGACTTCATACCCTTCAGAAAATTCATGCTAATGCAAAACCTGCTGTTCTATTAACTTTCTAAGTTTGTAAGAACAATATTTAAAAATGTTCCCTATTTTTGGTCCATTGTCCCCCCATTATTTATGGCTTTGTTCAGATAGTCAATGTGGCATGACACACAGCAGATTGGGAACTATCTCTTTATGAGAGAAGATGTAATACAATGATACATGTGCTAATTACTAATGCACCTATATGTTATATTATAAGTATGATGGCGGCAGAAGTTGGTTATAAATCTGTGGCAGTGTTTTGTAACAAGTAGCTTGCATGTGAAAGTACCACCAACCAGTCAATGGCATGGCAGCATCATAATTCCAATGCCAATGCCACAAAAATGTATACAACACAAAAAAGGAATGGAAGGGCACACCATATTTGAAGTCATATATGACACTGCTTTGCTGTACAGAATAGGCCTGTTGCTACATATACCCTCCAATATGTCTCCAAAGTGGCGGCATCACACAGTGGATTGAACATCACAGCATATGGGGCAGCCCACTAGTGTCATGGAACTGTGGTATAAACATGAAGTAAGGATGAACAGCAGAGGGACAGGATACACAGCACACTGTAACACAAATATCATGACAACTGTCAGCAGTGACCATACTACTACAGCCGTAGATAGTGGGCCACAGTATGCATGAAGTCTGTAGCACTATAAGTTCTCTTGTTTGCCAGTAGTTTGCACATGACATTCCTCCATTCCACCCAACATCTCCTTTGGGGGATGTTGGCAAACCCCACTACCTCCCTGACTCTGTCAACATGGTCCAGCTCATCAACAAGGACTGTAAACAGTTTGTGGAGATTAACGATTGTGGACCTACACAGCACACATAGCTGACTCTCCCACCCATCCACACTGTTTTGAATGCATGGAGATGGTTCACGTCAGCTCATGCACAAATATGTTTTACACATAGGTGTTATACCTTCCTGATTTCCAACAAACATGGTTATTATGAAACCTCTCATACAATGGTATTGCCTCATCTGAATAATGTTTACATTAAGGCACCATACTCTTCCCTGATCTATGGTAACTATGCCAATATCAGGAGTTCCTTAACCTCTGTGATGAATGAATGCACATCTGCCTATCATAAGCATAGGTCTAGATGTTGCACATGCCACCCGATGCTTTGTGGCATGTGGAACAGACAACCATGCAGCCTGGCAAACGGGAAGCTGAATTGGCAGACATTGTTAGAACCGCCTTGAAATTTATCATGATATATTGTGGTGCCAGGGTATAACCCCTTCCTCAGTAATAGCAATAGGCATATTATCATACCCATACTGGCTCTTGGTTGTCATCAAACAATATACTAATGGTGCTAATCTGACAACTGACACTGCAATGCAGCATAAGGAAGGGGTGCTGCACTCTCGAGTGTCCCATCCTTCAGATGAGATGTTAAATCGAGATGCCATCTGTTTCAGTTGGTGGTAGCTCAGGTGGTGAATGTGGTCCGTTTGTTGTCTGCCCTTTTCTTCATGTGCATTGAATCATCTACTGCATTGCCTTTTTTTTTTTTACATTTGCTGGATGTTAACAACCTCATCCTGCTACACACATCTCTCCACTATCACAGTTGGGGTATCCTTGGAAGACCCTGCCTCCTCCTTACTTTATATGCAATACTTACAGGCTTATCTCGGAAACCTCTATATGCTATGCAGTATGCTATACTGAATAAGTCCAAATTCTTCAATCTCTGGTAGTAATCCAGGTTGTTATAACCACTTTTTTTTTTTTTTTATAAACTGCCATTATACATTTTCCTAGGAGACCCATTTTTACCATGGACAGGCTGCTGAAGATCAGCTTGTACTCAATTACAGGTCTAACCATTACCTTAAAAAGGACTGTCATTATGTCTTTATCCCATGTCTTTATTGTGTTTAAAATAATCCAGTTTTCCTCATTGCCTTATGTCTAATATTCATTATATGACCCTTAAAATTTAGTCCTTTCCCAATAGGGATACCTAGAATTTTTATGTATCCGCAATTAGATAACGTCACACATCCTAATCTAGCATCATGGCTTCTAACCAAATTGTTATTTGTTCTAGATAGACATTTAAGTGGCTTAGGTCATTGCAATCTTGATTTTTTTTCACCAATTTGGAAGTCGTTTACATACCTGCACAACTAGAACTTAGCCAACATTGGAAAAATCAGAAAATACAAGATTAAGGAGCACAGGGACCAATACTGAGTCTTGAGGAACACCAGCTGTACTATTCCTCTAAGATGAGCTAGTACATTTTATTATCACTGTTTGTGCCCTAGAATTTAACCTGTTCCTATTCCCTGAAATTATGTAATGATTTATCTTGAGATAGCTTGTCTAGTATCTGCCAGTGAGATATTGTGTTCAAAGCCTTCAACACATCTAAATATTCATCAGCACAGTCTATACCTTGATACATTACAGTACATATCTTATAAGATTTTACTTGACACATCAAAGTTAAGCATGGAACAAGCTATCCAGTGTCTCAGCATTCTTCTTTCTGTCAAATACTTCCTTCCCAAGCTCAGCACTTGTCAACTGAGGAACAGCATATTATCACCTCTCAACCTGAAAACACTGAAAGCAATTTCAAAGGCCTTTGAAAAGTAGGTACATCCAACCAGAACTTTGGACATTTAATTATTATAAAATGTGACTACCAATTAGCACACACTTCTTCCCACTTCCTGTATGAATGTGGGGTACTACTCAAAAACACACATTTAAAAAACAGAGAGTGACAAAAAGGATGGGAAAATACAAGCATGTTATCAGAGACATTGTAAAACCTGTAAACTTTAATGAATGGTATTACAAAATTCTGCCACATAAGATCACTTTTTTTGCTTCTGAAAAAAGAAGAAGAAAGACGTGTGTCCTCTTTCTTTAAATTATTAAATCAACTAGTATGTTGGTCATGTAGTGTGGTTTTCTGTGTACCAGACTGCTTCAAAAATCATATGTGATGTGGGAGATTCAAGAAATTATATGACTAGATACATTGAGCATTAAATTAGGGACATAACTCCAAAAAGTATGTGCATGGGTATATCAGGACTGAAAATAAGTACATTCCCCCAAAATAGCGACAGTTGAGAGGTCTGCTGACAGTTGATGTCAGTAGGGAGACAGAAGAGGCAGTGGTGTTCCTTTATGTGGACTCAGCCCTATGTGCAACAGTGTGTAATAATGGCTGCAGAATAAAAAAAGAGTTGTTTGTTTGTAGTGATTCTGGTGCTGACAAAGTCATTTTGAATTAATTGTTTCTGATATGTCAGAAGCTGCAGTAAAGGTAGATGTAACACTGTTTCTCAAGGGCCACCTTGATGGCCATGCATTTTCATTTGATCAATGGGTGTCACTTCCATGTATCAGATAACTTCCTAGGTAGATACGTGACAGTGAGCTTCTCATCACCAATCATCTGTGATAACACAGATGCCCGACCAATATCAAAAGTTCTTATGTGGAAAATAAATGGCAGTTTAAAGTTAGATGTGACCAGGAATGAGTTTATACAAAGGGTCAGTTTCAACAAATAAAAATATTCTCTTTGTCTGTTCAGTGCATTTCACTCAGGTGGGGTACTGAGCCTTTTGTCCCTAACAGGGGGCAGCTAAGGTAGACAGATAGGGTATGAATCACCAGTATTTACTGCCCAGAGGCAAAAAACACCATTAAATAGGCATGAGTAACTGACTGAGGCAAGTTCTGGATAACTTTCAACTTGTGTCTTAATCAGGTCCCTACCCATGACACAGCTGAAAAGGTCAGTGTCAATCTTAGCTGGATTTTCTATCATCTGAGTCTGTCTAAGGTGGCTTAGTATTGCTTGCATGTTTGAAAGATGGAGAACCCAGCTTTGACTTCAGATGACGATATCATTAAGACATTCAGTTATAAAATGTCTCTGTTGTTATAGTAGCATATTGTCAGCTAACAAAGTATTGCAGAGACCTCTTATTACTTTGACATAAAGATCATATAAGGGAATAGTCCACTCAGTATACAAATAGTCAAGTTCTCCTTTTCCAGCTCTATGAGAGGCACCTTGAAGGATCCTGTTTATTATGCCCAATATTATGATGTACCAGACAGCACCCAGCCTCTTGACTGGCTTATTAGACATAGCATGGAGTATCTGTTTGGCTGGGAGATAGAATTCAGTTGCCTAATATATATGGCTCCCCAGCTTTTGGTACCAGTATAATGGAGCTGCTGCAGTCACAGTAGGACTCTTCCAGTATCCTCAGAGTTAGCATTCTTCTTTTTTTTAGTTCATTACCAACACTGTCTCATTTGCCTCAGAAATCCTGTTAGGTCATGGCTTCATCTTTTTGCCTGGCTCTGTCACAGATGCAGGGCTTATTATTCTAGTTCTTTCCAGCAGAAATGGAAACACATCCTTAATTTTATCCATAAATTACTGCCTTCCTTTCTTTGGTGAGCAGACAGTGCATGTGGTAACCTCTCAACTGATCTGCTCAACTATTTGCCATGGCCTTTCTGATTTCCACTCTATCACTGAATCAGCTATAACACAACACTGAAGTAATCAGAGACCACCTTCTTGGAATGTGTGATTAGCTGAGTTGTCCAATCACTGGTGCCCTTGCTGTTCATACCACTGCATGCAGAATGAAGACCTATTATACAATGGAACATCGCGAAGCACAAAAAACATGCATGCTGATTGGTCAATCCAGCCAGCATGCTCGTTATAAATCCACAATAAACTAAGAAGAAAAAGTCCAGCTGCTAACGTATCATAGAGTGGCTGTTTCATATCACAAAATAGAAAAGATCTCCCCTCTAATAAAAAGCATTTGAAGTAGACCTTGCTTCCATGCTGCACACACACTACGTTTTTCTTATTTCTTGACTACTTCCAATTACATTAGCAACCACAAATGTCCAAAATATGAAAAGTGTAGAAACTCAAGCCTGTAAGTGCTTTTTTTTTTTTGTAAAAGGGAAATCTCTCTGATTCACTTCCTCTTCATTACACGGACAACTGCAATTTCCAATGTCTGACACACAATTTTTTAACAAAACTTTTAACAAAGCAGATGAGGCATAGACCACACAAACAAATTACATATGCACAGTATTTGCAAGCTAAATGCACATTAGAACTATAATAACAGAAGATTGCAAGGAGTTACTGTGCACGCAAGTTTGAGCTATGAATGAACTACAGTGACACTAATACCCAACTGGCGATGTAAACCTTACCGCTACGTGACACAAAATGGATGGTTAATAAAAAACGTACAAGGACTTACTATGTGGAGTTTGCAGTGTGAATGAACTACCACAGCAGAAACAGTGACCCAGAGATATAAACCTTGGCTCCAAACAATTATCAGTGTATAAGTGACACTTCAACGGCATATGCAAAAATGAAAAAAAGCATTTGCAGACAGATGGATAGAAACTACTTCCCTGCATTTAGAGACATCATCCAACACCATAGACAACACAGCATTTACTTTTTTTAGAGATAAAATAGTCCCAGACTTTTACTTCACATTTATTGTTTATTTTCTTTTTCTTTTAATTTAAATACAAGTTGCTCATTTTTTCAAGAGATGTAAGGAGGTAATTATATAAGTAAATATAGTTTAAAAACTTCATGTGAACATAGACAACAATCAAGTCAAAGGCAGTATAGAAATATAAAATAAACTGCAACAGCAAGACATACCAAATGCTTTAAAAATTATATTTATTTATATAATTATTTCCTGATAACTAAAATTAATAACAACTTGTATTTAAATAAAAAGACAAATAAAATAAACAATATAAACTAAAAGTGTGGACTATTTTATCTCAGGCAAAGTGCAAGAATACAAACTAAAGCAAACAAAAACCTAAATAACAGCAACATGAACATAACACAATACAAAATGAACACCATTGTATAATAGCAATAACCCACGTCTGGGTGTGGGTAATGCTGGATTTACCCACAGTTGGCTTTGTTTGGTCACTCGGACTTCGCCCTTGGGACCAAACCACGTCAACCGTGGGTAAATCCAGCATTACCCACACCCAGCTGTGGGTTATTGCTATAAATTAAAATGAAAAGCAAAATAAAAGAGAGCAGTTTGGCTGAACATTCCATCCGTTTGTCATTGCACAGCAGACTTTTAACAAGAAATGTTTGTAGAAACAGAGAATAAGACAATTGAATGTGTTGTGACTATTGTGTTTCCACTGTATTCCAGTAAGGTTTGCTCTCCATGTATACAGAAAACAAAGATACACATGAGTATACTCAGGTGTACTACCGAGATGAAGAAAATAGGTACAAGTCACATCATCTTCAACGTCAGCTTTAAGTGCCCATAATCAAACACTGTACAAATAAAAGTATACACAATTATAGTAAAACAACAAACTATAGGAGAAGGTAGAATAAATGAACTCAGAAATGAGCACTAAAATGGGCCCCGTTGGGGTTGGGCATTTCTCAATAGTGCCAGACTTGGTAAAATGTGATCGAATGGTTAAAGCTCAACAAAACAACAATTAACTATCATCATGGCCCTTCCCATAGATAGACACAGATGTAGTTACAAATAAGAGCTATAGATATAGATGTAGATATAGATATAGATATGGATATAGATTTAGATATATGCATGTGTGTGAATCTTAAGCTAATAGTGCTGGTATATAATAGTTCAGTAAATTAAATTTCTTATTTCTGAATATATAAAATGATTACTTGACTATTTAACCATGTGATAAAGGCTGAAGCACTGAACTTGGCCTAACTGAGTTCTAATACAACCTGCAGGTTGGACTCTGATTAGAGATCACTCTGTGGGATTGAAGGTGCTTAGTGGTGTGCCACATGACTGGTTATAATGCCATTCCTGCTTAAAGCCATCACAGATGTCTTGTTCATAATGCATACTGCATGGTGGGTATTTCAGGAGAGGTACAAGAGAGAAGGAGAAATATAGGGAAGATGCCGGAACAGTTTAAAATATACTAACTGATGAGCAGTGCAAAACAGCCAATATGTTTCTGCTGCTGAAGTCTTCTTGTGACTCCATCATGGGACTGGAGATATAGATATAAGCAAACAAGAAACATACCTGGCAGGGTGATTGTATCCGATCACCTCTAGCTTCCAAACAACATGATATATCTGAAGGGAGAGGCAATATAGAAGGCAGGGAATCACATCTCTACTATAAGAATACAGGCCCCGACAGTACCATATGAATCATGCCAATACTTTATACATAAATATACTGATATAATGTCGGCATATATACAGATGCAAGGGCAGCACTCTGAAACTGGATCCAAATAAGCAAGAACAGATTATATGGCTTCAGCATATGCGCTGACTAAAAAGAAGGTTAAATAGAATAGTAACATGGAACAGAAACCTTTAGTTGCATTGCAGGCATAACAACAAGGTTGAGAAAAGTGAAATATTTAGAAAAACATACATCCTTAGATATGTAAGAACAGTGTGACAAAAATGAAAGAGAGGGATAGTCATACTGCAGAAAAGCATACTGCAGAAAAGCATAAACACTCATGCAAAAATTAAAGCTTAGTTTGTGTTTTTCATCTGGGCCCAAACAACGACTTTTTTTTCCTAAATGACACCTCTTGTTCTGTGCAGTTCTGAATTTCCTGCATCACTTTAAATATTTGCTATTTTTTATTTTCTGAAAATGGCATAATGAGGCAGCCATTTTGATAGCGATCCAATTTGTGATATTCTTTATCATTTCTTTTTGCTTGAGCTTCCTTTCTCCACTGATTTAGAACTGCAGTGCCTTTAGTCTGAACTTTCTCTGACAAAAAGTTGACATAATTATCAGTGTTTTCTTTTTAATTACATATTTTAATTTTTGTTGGTAGCAAGCTCATAAAGAACATTTTATGATCCTCTCATCTTAACAAGTAATTTTCTAGCTTTTATACAGCTGTTACCCCTCATGCAGTCTTCCATTTGCTCTGAATCACAGACATGAATTCCACTTATCAAAGTTATCTGAACTTAACAAAAATCAGGGGTGTTATTCAAAAGCTTCATTGACTACTGTCTCAAGAGGTACTTGAATAAACCTTTATTTTAACTTGTTGCAGTTCTCTGTTAACAACAATAGCACACTTGAAAAAAAAAAAAGAAAGGCAAAATGGCATCACATGGTGGGAGGAAGAAACTTTAATTGAAAACAAAATCACATCAGAATGGTTGCCTCCACGAAGCCATGGGAGGAGGGTAGAACAAACCACAAATAATCCTAGTCAATTAGAGTTTTGTAGCAACATTAATACTTCACACGAGATCAATATGTGATCACAAACATACTTTATAGTAATTTTTATGAATGTAACACCACATGAATTTCTTTCTGAAAAAAATATATATTGATGAAAGAAGAAAGAGCTGAGAAATCATAGATAATATCCTTCATCACCTGCTTCCACTGTAGACAGATTTGTTGTTGTAAAAAGGCCAGCTATTTTTCCAAGAGCCTAGGAAAGACCTCTCAGTTTCCAGAACTTAATGCTAGTCTAATGTTTTTTCTTCTCTTTGCTACTACAGCCTGTTTGGAGCTTTTTTCTCAAAAGTCACTTCAATGACAAAGGGTATCAGTTTGGCAGGGTTAACCATTCTTTATTGGACAATGCTGGACATATCTCCTTCTGGGGAAAATGTGTGTAAAATTTTGAAAAATACTTTAAAAACTTAAAAGTTTTGGTTAACATATTTCCCCTTAATAGCATATGATGGCAGCAATACATTTAACCAAGTTCATTGACCATTCCATCTAAATGCTAAATGAAGAAAAGTCTACCAGTGTCATAAATGGAGTTCATATCTCGTCACACTGAATAAACATCCTTCAAGTCTTTTGTCTTAGAAAATTCTTTTGCAGAGAATTTCTTGTCCAGTGGAAGAGGACTAATTAGGTGTTTATCTGAAATCAGAATTATGCAGTGTTGTCAGTAGTTTTTTTTTTCACAGCAGAAATTTATCATTTTGAGAAGAGGCGCTCTTCATCAGTTTGATGTATAATTTCTATAAGGAACACGTCCCTGCTACAACTGTAAGGAATATAAATGAGATTTTCTAGATGATGAAACTGCAATAGTGAATGTGGGGGAATGCAATGTCTTGATGGGGAGCCCATGTCAAATTGCAGATATCTCAAAGTTAGTATGTATAATCAGTAGGAATTTGTAGTGGCACAGTCACTCTACAAAATGTTGGTATTTGCTGTTGCACACATGGATTTGGATGTTTGGAATGCAGAAGTCTAGGAAGTCATCGAAAGAAAGGAGTACAGAGGAAGTGGGAGATAGTGGGAGACTGACCATGCTAAGAGGGAATACTGGTTGGCTATCAAAGAGGCTAAGAGAGCAATTGCAAGAGAAAAAAAAAAAAAAAACAAGCCATCAGAGGTACCGGATCAGCTTCTGGAAATGGACTCAGCTGATAATAGAAAATACTCTATTAGGTTTGAAGGCAAAGGCAGAAACATGAAGAAGTTATCAGACAACCTTCATAAGGGATGCCAGCAACAACCTGCTCACTAGGTTTTCCTCAAAAAACACCCATCAGTATCTTTTAATGTTTCTTGATCAGCCTAGGACTGCAAAATAACCCAACACATGTGAGCAGTCAGTCTTTCTTTAAGGAAATCCACAAGTCAGATGACTGTGGCAAAATGTATATTACATTGAGGTATAGAACATCAAAACTGCAAGCCACAGTCTTTGCATGGGCAAGTTGATTAAGGATTGTGCTTCTCTTTTAGAAGAACTTCTTAACTCAGAAAAAAAGAGAATTTTGGCTTTCGTAATTTCTGATGTTTGTACTCACTAATTCAGATGGGGCGACCTCAGTGGTGCAGCGGTTAGTGTTGTCGCCTCACAGCCAGAGGTTCTCTGGTTCGATCCTCGGCTGGGGTGCCTTCTGTGTGGAGTCTGTATGTCCTCTCTGTGGTCGTGTGAGTTTCCTCTGGGTGCTCCAGTTTCCTTCCACATCCCAAAGACATGCTGTAGGTGGATTGGACACTCTAAATTGGCCCTAGGTGTGAGTGCGTGCATGTGTGTGTCTTCTGTGGAAGGTTGGGCACTGAGCTGGCAACTCAACACTGTAAAACTCCACTGCCAATCATGAGCAGACAGGTGATCCGCTGTGGCGACCCCTAACTGGGAAAAGCCGAAAGAAGAAGAAGATACTCACTAATTCAGATAAACAAATAGCCTTTCTGATAGTCAAAAGGTGTCACCGGCGTTCAGGGTGGAGGTGAAGGGCTGCATATGTGGTTATAAGATGTTTATGTAGACATCCAGTAAAAAGTCCTGAATTCCTCCTTAATAGGCGTTCACCTTTTAATTATGGATGCAAAGATTACCATATTTAAGTAGAAGTATAGACAGATGGTTTTACAGACTGCAGCAGAAAATATGAACAGTAATAAGTGAAACACCCCCCCCCAGATCCTCTGTGACAGTGTTGGTGGCAAAACACCCCCCAGATCCTCTGTGGTAGTGTGGGTGGTGAAACACCCCACAGATCTTCTGTGACAGTGTGGGTGGTGAAACACCCCACAGATCCTCTGTGACAGTGTGGGTGGTGAAACACCCCACAGATCCTCTGTGACAGTGTGGGTGATGAAACACCTCACAGATCCTCTGTTACAGTGTGGGTGGCAAAACACGCCATAGATCTTCTGTGACAGTGTGGGTGGCAAAACACCCCACAGATCCTCTGTGACAGTGTGGGTGGTGAAACACCCCACAGATCCTCTGTGACAGTGTGGGTGGTGAAACACCCCACAGATCCTCTGTGACAGTGTGGGTGGCGAAACACCCCACAGATCCTGTGTGGCAGTGCGGATGGCAAAACACCCCCCAGATCTTCTGTGACAGTGTGGGTGACAAAACACCCCCCAGATCCTCTGTGACAGTGTGGGTGGCTCTAAGAGGAGAGGAAATTACATCCTCAGTAACACCAGTAGCTAAAAAAGGGCTACCTAAAAGGAGCATAACTCATTATATCTCTCCCAACAATGGAAAGCTGAAAAAGGGCTGTCTGAAAAGTAATTTGGGCAGTTTGATGAACAGGCTGTGCAACATTTAGTTTGTGGAAGGTGTAAGCTTTCATGCACTGGCCTGAAATCAATACACTCTGGATACAATCTCAAAGAGAAGAGTACATTGTATGTCCCGGCAAAGAAGATAAAAATCTCCTTCAGGAGGTGACTTTGATCTGCAGATAATGGATGACTTCTGAAATCTTCTGAGTAACCCAGGTTTCATCTATCATTTTAGTGTGTTGCATTTGAACCCTGTTCACCTGAGGCAGGTGATTGACTGTACAAGGGAGCATTATATGCTATGCCTGGCTAATGAACCAGATTTACAGTAAAATATGTCTTCCCTTAAAGCTGGTACTAATTTCTTAGAGCATCACATGGATTATACTGAAGTCCTTACTTCCACTGTGGCAACTTGTTGATCAAACTGATATTTCTATATTTTGTTGTACCTAGGTCCTTAGTAGCAGAAGCTATCATAAATGGTTTTGCCCATCACAGTAAGTGACAAAAGCTACCTTTTTTTCTAAAGTATTAGTGAGCTACATGTGTTTTATATTAAAATCCAAGAAATTATTTGTGCACTAGTGCACTGTGCCCAGTGCTCTGATGAGGGAGAACACTGTCACCTCATTTGCAATAATTCAACAAGCCTGGTGAGCCAGAGGCTGCAGTCACTATCCCAAGCATCTGAAAAGAAGATGATGAAGAAAAGTCTCTGAGAACTGAACCCTGTGGCACCCCCAGAACTGAATCAACTGGTGAGTAGAGATGACATCCCACATTTACCACTTAATTCCTAGAGGAAAGCTCATTTTTATCAGAGTGTGCTGTGTATATTCTGACCCTAAAGCACATTGAGATGATTTATAATTCCTTCATAGGGAATATTGCTAAAGGCATTTGTAAGATAAGGGTAGGTTATAGATACACTTTACCCCTTATCCATAGCAGCTTTTACCTCCTAAGACAAAGTAGGTAAATGTAAAAGCCATGCCTTTTGACTAACACCTACAGTGATTAAAATATATAAGCAGGAGATTACCTATGTCTTCCTGCCAAAAAATAGCTTAGTGATCTTTTCAAAGGCCATGCACAAGATATTGATGAGAGTGATGGGTCCTTAATTCCCATGGTCAGCTGTAGCTCCTCTCTTGTCACTAGGGACCACTGTGCCTAGAGTTATAGTCTGGGACAAAGCTTTTTAGAAAGACTTTTATTAAAAAAATGTGAATGGACTTTGATCTGATAAAATGACAAGGGGAGATACTAGATTATGGGTGTATTCATAGTCCCACACTTCACAAATGCAGGAAAAGAATTTCCATATAGTGTTCCTATGACTGTATTTAAATGAGAAAAGTGCAAACAGCATTGGTTTTAGTTGTTCTTCATCTTCTGAGGTAGTGCCCAGTATAGTCTCACACATCTGAATCTATGTTTTTAAAGACTTGAATTCACTCTGAATGTGTCCTTGTGTGGACATCCAGTTCTGGATTGCGGATGTTTGGAAGGGGAGAAGATAGGACAGTTGGAAAAAGGGAAAGAGAACAGACCAGGGAAGCCCAAAAGTAGCACATTAAGAGGGTTGTACTGGTGGAGGTGGGAGAGGATGGGTCACTAGTTTTGGTGGGGATAGACCCCATTTTATTCCAAATGTTTTTATATGGCAACTTTGGAAAGGAAGGGGGCAGAGTCTGCAGGAGAAAGAGTTAGGGAAGAGATAAAGAATTTTTATAACATAAACATAAAAGACAGTACAAGACACACAGGAATAATATGCTGGGCTGACAACACGAGGGGAGACAAGACTTATAGATGGCAGGCAGACGTACAATGGTTGGCGATGATGGCCTTGTGCTTGGTATCATTCCAATCCAGAGAACTCCAAATATTCCCTTGCTATGATGGTCCTGGGTGGGATGACCCTGATAGTGAGGGAGTTGAGAAATCTGGTGGCTCAGTGGCCATAGGCAAATAAGACAGTAAGTCTTATTCCCACTGGAGGAGACTTTCATAAGGGCCTCATCACCTCTTCACCACCCTCTCTACTTCTTACAGCTAAGGTTTGAAAGTTTGTGAATTGTTATAATATACCGTGTATGTGAAGAGGCCTTTATCAAAACCTATAGAGATGTTTTGTAATGTGCTGTGTGCAGAAAGCTGGTTATAGATAGGAAAACAAATTTGAAAATTTTGAGATGTTTTTTTCTTTTTCTACCAAAGTGGTTTATATTGTAATTGTGAAAATAACAAGAAATGGTACATTGGAGAAATGGAAAGAGTAGAGAAAGTGAGAATACATGAAAACTTTTCTGATATCAGAAATAAGACCATTACCTGCTTAGTATGCATGCATGCTATGGAATTTCATAGCAGTAATATGTCTGACTTCAGCTAGTGTGTTCTTAATAATATTAACTTATTAAGAGGTGGGGATCATATTAATGCTTTGAATGTTTTGGAAACAAAAATGATATTAAAATATAGAATCATGTCACAATTTGTTTTAAATGAAATGTAATGGCAATATTTAACATAAAGGGGGAAAACTTTTTTGAAATTTAAAATTATGTTGCTTTAACTGCTAATTATTGGAAGGTAGAGCAGGTCTAAAAAATTTTGATTGTTTGTTGTTTCTGTTGGTCTCCCCTAGAAGGTATTTTCATGCTGAGGTGTTAGGGAGGGGAGAACAAAATATTTTTCCTTCCTTCGTGCTTTCTCATGTTGAGTTGGTTTACATTTCAGTTTTTGGACAAGTGGGTTAAAATTATCTAAATGCACATCTACAATTGATTACTTTAATGGCAAATACTGAAAAGTACTGGCTCAGGTTAGTTTCTTTTAGCACTTCAAAAATTATTCATCTTTGTAATATTGCATTTCCTTTACCATGACTGAATAACTATATGAATTTCTGTAGTGAAATTCCATAACCCTCGGTTAGTCTGTGTTTGCTGACCATTACTATAGCTGACAGATTGCAATCTATGGTTAAAATGTATTCAATTTATTTTACTTTATATATATATATATATATATATATATATATATATATATATATATATATGTATATATATATATATATATATATATATATATATATATATATATATTTTTCTTCTTGATGATAAACCACACTTTCAGTGTCAGGGAACCAATCTCTTGTATCTGCAGATACTCTGCCTCTTGATTGTTACACTCAAACCTTTTCTGCAGCTGTTGGCAATGAGAGAAAAGTAAAGAAAAAATAAGAGATTACTAAAGTGTGTGTGTGTGTGTGTGTGTGTGTGTGTGTGTGTGTGTGTGTGTGTGTGTGTATGCTCGTGTGCGTGTATGTGTGTGCACGCGTGTGTGCCTATGCAGTATGCTGCAAACAGCTGTAATATTTAATATTTATGCAATGTTTCTCCATACAGCTTTGATTTGGCAAAATAGCTGTGCAGTTTCTGCCATTTTACCTTCCTCACTCTGCATTTTATCTTCTTCTTTATAACTTGAATATTAGCAAATGAAACTTGTAACTCTGTAAATGTAAGCAATGTTCTACAGTGTGGACAATAAGGAAGTAGTACCACTTAAATTCTGGTTATAAAGTAGGGAAGGTATCCGTCCTGTAAAAAAGAAATGTTTTGCATTCCTATGGTAAAATGAGGGAATGCGTTGCAACTGAAAAGAAACTGCAACAGGCAGTATTGAGGTTCTGCAGTTGATACATTCAGAGGCATCAAATACCTTTGTTAGTAAAGGAAGACTGTGATACTGCTCTATTTATTGGTGAAAAGTTTGCTGTTATGGCAAATTTAACAGCTGCTAAATTATGAGATGGCCAGAATCTTACAGGTATTGTGCCTATAAACAAGTTTCAAGTGTAGTATAAGCTGAGATGAATTATTGCCATTATTGTTCATGTTGTAATATGTGTATTTTGCTTTGCTACTATTCATATGATATTGCAATGATATTCTCATTATTAGGCAGACCCAAAAAAAATATATACATATATATATATATATATATATATATATATATATATATATCATTGATACTGCCATAAACATTGCAGTTTGCACTAATGCAAGGCCAATGAACACTATGCAGTTCAATAATGCTTCCTCCATGAGATGTGTGTGCTTCTGAATTTAACATTTACAGAAGTTGAGAACAGTTCTGGAAATCCCCACTAGTTATAAATGCCTTCTTAGATGTCTCACAGAAAGCTGCTGCAATGCCCCTTAGTAATGCAGCATATATTTATTAAATACATTTGAGTTACAACCATGGCAATGCAGCACAAGTAATAACAAGAACAACAGCATGCAACAGTAGCATTAAATTGTTACTGAACTGCAATTTATATCATAATTCAGCCACTTTACTTTATAATAAAAATGAATTGCAACTCATAAGGTAGTTCATCAAATTATCCACTATAGAAAACCAAAGAATGTAAGCTGGAAACACAGTCTCGGATGCATAATAAATGAGAACCGAAGTAAAAAGTAAAAAATATGTTCTTTTAATAGACCATTGTACTATTATCCTAACTAGGAAAATGTCCTGCTATGCATGAACTATAATCTTTCTCACATACATATTATAACTTTATTGTATTCATGTTATTAATATCATTTTAACCACACCACACTTTTTATCATATTTTATCACAATTCTAGCGCAGTTTTAAAATAGGTTTTATTGTGATATATTCATTTAATCCTGGTGCCCTTGCTGCATCAGTAAATATTTGCCATATTATTTCCTTTTTATTTAATTGAGCTTTAATATTCCCACCTCGTGGGTCTACTATAAGTTGATCGATTATACCAAATTTAAAAGTGTGTACTTCACCACAATCAGCTATATGTCTATATAGTGAGTTATTCATATCCTTAGTCCTAATACTATACATGTGATCATATATTCTCTTCTTGAACTGACGTTCCGTCTTTCCTATATAGAAGCTGGAACATGACACACATTTAGCTAGGTATACAACATTTCTGGTGTTACAATTACCTTGTTTAAATTTAATTATGGACCTAGTTACATTATCCAACACTATACTTGCTGTTTCTAAAATAGCATAACATTGGCTGCAACAACCACATTTCCTAGTGTGTCTATCTAAATCATTCTTAATTCTTGTCAAGGGTCCAACTTCAAGTTTCTTTTTTAAGTTGGGTCCCATTTTATATACAAATATTGGAGACACTCCCAATAATTTCTTTAATTCCTCATCAACCACCATATTCCAGTTTTTTCTCACTATATTTTTAATATTATCCACATAAGGGGAATATTCTAAGGTACATGCTCTACTATACTGTACCGTATTGTTATTATCAATTGTATTCCTGTTTATGGGCATTTTTTTTCCTAATAAAGGGGGATTTTTTTACCCCATTCACTTATCACATATCTGGTTATGTCATTCAGCATATCAATATCATTTCTTTCATCATTCTTCTAGGGTGGCAGCTAGTGTATTCTAAATAACTGTTGGAGAAAGTTTTTTTTTTAAATATGTTGGATTTGAACCCTGTATTGGTCTTCGAAATATAACTATCCAAATATGCAATACCATGACTATTACATGTGTAAATAAATTTTAAAAATGTGCTAGATTTATTCAAAAATTCAATGAAGGGTGTAATGCTGTCCATGTCACCTTCTCATCACAAACAAATATCATCCAAAAACCTGGAATAATATGTGATTTGTTTGTAATAACTGCTGGTGAATAATTTAGTTGTTTCCCATTCCAGCATAACCAGATTTGCGTAGATGGGGGTACAAGCTGCCCCCATAGCTACTCCCCTGGTTTGTTTAAAATTGTCCCCTTCAAAATATATGTAATTGTGTTCCAGCACCAGTGACATTAATTCCATTACTAGATTGATCTTGTCCCATTCCAAGTCTGAAAATGTTGTTAAGCTGTTACAGAAATCTTCTAACCCCTGTTCTTTAGGGATACATGAAAATAAATCGATGACATCAATGGTTATAAAAATAGTGTTTTCCTTCCACATATTAGTAGTCAATTTAGCAAGAAATGACCAAGAGTCTTTAACCAAATGTGTGATCTTATTGTACATTGGTTTGAGCCATCTATCTATAACAACTCCCAATGGGTATATCTTGGAATTTCTCCCTTAAACTATAGGGCGGAAGGGGGGGTTGTTTAATATTTTTATGGGTTTTAGGTATTCCAGCTATATTTGCTAACATAGGATGTTCCACTTTCATAAAATTATATATGTCTAAAGTAAGGCAGTTGTCTAATAGACATTCTTCCAGACATAGATCTATTCTTTTATATCCTATATTTATCTCATTGACAGAGATGGTTTCATAGTTCCCTGTGTCGTATAATATCTTGTACATTTCGTTTACATAATCAAATGTATTGAACAATACAACACCTTCCCCCTTGTCTGGCTTCATGACTCTTATATCGGAATTATCAATCACTTCCTGTAATACCTGCCTCTCCCCTAGTGTCAAGTTGTCATGATCAATGGATTTAATCATATATCTGTTTGTTTTATAAATATCATTTGTCACTGATTTTTCAAATATAACTACATTTGGGTGAGATGGAGGTACATATATACTCTTTTTCTTTAATTCTCCATATTCTTGAATCTGTGTACTATTTTTAAAAAATAAGGCCAAATTTAATTTACGGGTATATAACTTGATTTCTATTATAGTATCTACCAAATTTAATTTAATTTAGGTCTAGGTATAAACTTCATACCCTTAGCCAATAGTGTAAAATGTTCTTGTCTAATGTCCACACTGGTATAATTGTAGATCTTGAAGTTGTTGTAACTTTTGACAATATCGTCAGAAGTTCCAATTAGCTCATCACATTGTGTGGTATCTAATATTCTAACCTCATTCTCTCTTCCCCATAATGGTCTACAAGGTGTGTCCGATTCCAACCCTGTCTCTGTTTCCTCCATTTCCAGTTCTTCTTCTGCTCTATATCGGTTCCATAAATTCTCTCCCTCTGAAAAAAACCTTTCTCCAACAGTTATTTAGAATACACTAGCTGCCACCCTAGAAGAATGATGAAAGATATATTTAAAGGTCAATGTATACGGGCAGCTTGTATGACATCTGATTACGAAGATATGGCTGGTGAAATTGAATATATAGGTAACTTATTTATATCACGAGGTTATCCTATTGATATGCTGAATGACGTAACCAGATATGTGATAAGTGAATGGGGTAAAAAATATCCCCCTTTATTAGGAAAAGAAATGCCCATAAACAGGAATACAATTGATAATAACAATACGGTACAGTATAGTAGAGCATGTATCTTAGAATATTCCCCTTATGTGAATAATATTAAAAATATAGTGAGAAAAAAACTGGAATATGCTGGTGGTGGATGAGGAATTAAAGAAATTATTGGGAGTGTCTCTGATATTTGTATATAAAATGGGACCCAACTTAAAAAAGAAACTTGAAGTTGGACCCTTGACAAGAATTAAGAATGATTTAGGTAGACACACTAGGAAATGTGGTTGTTGCAGCCAATGTTATGCTATTTTAGAAACAGCAAGTATAGTGTTGGATAATGTAACTAGGTCCATAATTAAATTTAAACAAGGTAATTGTAACACCAGAAATGTTGTATACCTAGCTAAATGTGTGTCATGTTCCAGCTTCTATATAGGAAAGACGGAACGTCAGTTCAAGAAGAGAATATATGATCACATGTATAGTATTAGGACTAAGGATATGAATAACTCACTATATAGACATATAGCTGATTGTGGTGAAGTACACACTTTTAAATTTGGTATAATCGATCAACTTACAGTAGACCCACGAGGTGGGAATATTAAAGCTCAATTAAATAAAAAGGAAATAATATGGCAAATATTTACTGATGCAGCAAGGGCACCAGGATTAAATGAATATATCACAATAAAACCTATTTTAAAACTGCGCTAGAATTGTGATAAAATATGATAAAAAGTGTGGTGTGGTTAAAATGATATTAATAACATGAATACAATAAAGTTATAATATGTATGTGAGAAAGATTCTAGTTCATGCATAGTAGGACGTTTTCCTAGTTAGGATAATATATTGTTTTTACATATACATCTACTCTATTGACATGTCACATGAAATAATTGTATTAGTTCTAATTGCTGTTAAGAATCTGTTAGATATAGGATGATATTTGTAGGTGTTGACTGTTTATATGATTATTATTATTTTTAAATATGAATGTAGAATGTTATAATCTATGGATCAAGGGTTAGGTTAAGCAAATTTCGTATTGGTGATCCAATTTATTATTGAAGAATGTTTTATCATTTCACTTTAAAAGTTAAAGTGGGTGGATTTTGGTGCCAAAAAGTTTTTAAATAAACTGATAGAGCATTTTGTTAGACATTCTGAGGAAGTCCACCTTAGTGTGGATGAAAGCGCTAAATGTTAATGTCTAAGTATTGTACAACGGTCTATAAAAAGAATGTATTTTTTTACTTTTTACTTCGGTTCTCATTTATTGTGCATCCGAGACTGTGTTTCCAGCTTACACTCTTTGGTTTTCTGTTGTCGGCAGCTGGTTTTGGCATTTACTATAGAAATTATCCACTATAACAACTTTTCCAAAGTTTCCAGAAGTCATGCCCATGAAACACGTTTCTTGAAGGATAATATATGTAATGTGATCATGCCAAAAAGTTTGGCATTAGAGACTTATTTGGTTGCTGTGTTATCATGTTAAGTAACTGAGATTTCACCTGATCAAGATATGAATAGTCTAGTTTAATTGTCATTTAATATAAGTTTAGAGTCTTAAAGCCAGTGCTCTAGGCCTTGAATGCTAAGCTGTTCAGAATGCTGCAGCTAGAGAGCTAGCAGTACAGACAAACAGTGGAGACATTTGCATACCGTACAGAAGTAGCATCAGGAACCTCAGCATGCATGCCCCTTAGAAAGATACTAAACAGAACTGGTCCAAATATTGAATCTTGTGCAATACCTATGTTATTGGGTAGAAAAGTAGAAACAGCTGGGGGCATTTTTCTGCTTGCTGTCAGTCAGTTAGTTAGATAGCTTTTGAACTGCTCTAATGTGCTGTGTGCCAGATCCGTATTAGCCAGACATGGTAAAAGGTGAGTGTGAGAGAAGGTACCAAAGGCCTTAGATAAGTCTAAGAGAATAGCAGCAGTAAAACACCCTCATTTTGACTATAAATAATAATAATATTTAAAAATTATAAAAGAGCAGTTCCAGTGCTAAATGCAGGACAATAACCATGCTGTGTAGGTGATAAATTGCTATTTATAATGTGATATAACAGCTGCTTTTGTAAACATTTTTCCCAGTATTTTAGATATGGCGGATAGTATGACAATAGGTTTAAATTACTAAGGGAATTCTTTGTTCTTTTTGGTATTACATAACATTGCTTCCACAGGATTGGTACATAATATTCAGCTATGGATCTATTTATAAGTATTGCAATAGGGAACGCTATTGCATCAGCTACAGTTTGAAGACATTCAGGAGGAAAGTCAGGAGTCAGTGAGGTAGGTTTTAGCTTTTATACTAGTTTTATTTTTAATTGAGTGATACTTGCTGAAGGTTCAGTGTATCAAGAATATTATGTGAGTCATTGTTGCTTGGTATTAAGTTACTGTTTTGCATAGAAGAGTTAGCCATGCCTATGGAATACTTGTTGAAAGTGGAGGCAATGGTAATGTCAGTTTTACTGGGGAGAGGACCAGCGGTCTTTTTGCCCTGTTATAAGCAGTTTTTTAATGTTTGCCCAGTGTTGTTTAAGATTATTTTGATGCTGTAGTTGCTGGTTAAAGACATTTTGCTTGCTTTTCCTAATGATTCCTTAATCCTGACTTCTAAGTGTGTTATATTTTTTTCAAGATTGTTAGGTTGGTTGAGAACTTTTCCAGTGTCCCAAATCTTTTCCCCTGATTGATATTAGTTCCTTAATGTCTGTTGACATTCAAGTTGCAGTATTGATTTAACTGTTTTTCTTTTGTATGAGGGTAAAACAGTAGGAAAGTACAATTAAAGTAGTTGACAGCCTCATCTGGAGGAAGATGCTTTAGAGGATGCTATTTGCATTATGTTAGTAATTCCTTGAAAGTGTCCTTACAGGAATGCCTTTTGGCTCCCACCCACTTGAAAATTATATTTTTGGGGATTTTCTGCTGCCTCCAGATAACAAAGGCTGGATGAAGATCACTAAGAGAGTTTAGTAACGTATCTAAAGAGAGAGAGAGAGCACGACTACTTTGAGTTGTTAGCACCCAATCAATAAAGCTTTCCTCACCACTGCTTTTATCGATTTAAGTAGTGTCAGTTATTATTTGTGTGAAACTGAAGAGGTTGATGTTTGGTGTTAAGAATACAGTCCTGTTGTTTTTAGCCCAATCTATGTTCATATCACCTGCTATGAAGGCATAGAGCTTTGTGTTAGTAGAGATCCAGGATAAATTATCTTCAACAGTAGAAATATTGTTATTGTTTGAGTGAGGTGTGATATAAGTGACTGCTATCTTAAATTCGGTGTGGCTGTTTGTAATTATCTTAGTGAGTACGATTTTGGATGAGTCTAATGCTAATGTAGTTAAGTCAGATCTTAAAAGCTTCAGTTGGCTTGAATAAAATACACATATTCCTCTACCATATTTGGTAAATCAGCTCTAATAATGTGATATGTGGGGGAACACCCTTGTCATCTGATGCACTGGGTTTTGACCCAGTCTCAATGATAGTTAAAATATTAGGTTTATTGTGATGGGTCTACCTACTGGGCTTGCTTATTATATTAACAATACTTTGAATGTTCCTGTGAGACAGCTGTATTCCATGACTGGTTTAAGAGGTAGTGTAGAGTTGTGAATTATAGTGGGAGATAGGCCCAGGGTTAAGTTCAGTATTCAATGGTTGAAGCTAAAAGTTTTCTGTTACAATCTTGATAGTGTCTCCTGATTTATAGAAAAATGTACAACTGATTATCTAAACCATTACAGTCCTAAGTATTACCTCTAAGTTCCTTAATGTACTTGTAGAACTCATTGCTTTTTTTCCATTTTGTTTGGAAGCTTAAACATATAGTAGGCGTTGTCTGAATGGATTGACCTTGTTAGTACCTTTTGTGCTAGGGTGACCTTGGATTTAAGTTTTCAAGTTTTGTCCCATTTGAAAGTTATGTTCAGCCTTTTCTTCCTACCGTAGGGTTTGTTTCTGCTATAGATCCATAACAGGAAGTTGTTATACAGTTCCTGCTATATTTTTATCTCAGTGGGATTCATATTACAGATTTCTTCTGTTATATGGTAAATCAAAAAACTTTGGGTAAATAACTTATTCTTGATCACAAGACAGTGAATAAGAATCTCTAACTGAATCATAGAAACTGAAGTACTCTTGACACAGCTGCCAAATGGGTGTAAGAAAGAATTTTGAGTCACTAATGATTGGCATGCAGAGTGAGATGAGAAAACAGTCCATGACATATACATTTTAAGGGTAAATTTATGGTACCTCCGAAAATATGCCTTACTCCAAGATATAGTAATTTTAAGGGTTATGAGGTTTAATCCCCATATCAGGTTGTGTAGGGTGGTGAAGTCTAACTGCAAAAATGTTTTAAATAATTGTGCCCCATGAATGCATGGTACAAAACAGAATTGTATTAAAATGCAGTAAAGAAAATGTAAATTGCAACAAATGTTATAAACAACTATAAATTATTGGTAAGGGAACCATGAATCAGTTAAGAAGTTAGAGAATTTATTGAAACTGTCAATGTTAACATAATTCAGGCATTTAGGAATGGATCTCAATAAGTGTTTGTAAAGATGTTAATGTTGGTGTAGTCATTGTTGGGGAAATCCTTTAAATGTGGAGGTAGTATGTGATTGTATCATTTGTTTTGATGTTTAGATCCTTAGATCAGGTAATTCTAGTGCTGTTTGTTATGCAAATGTGTAGCAAATCCATCAGGGCTAGATCGGAGATTCCCTTGTGGGTTAGGCATAGATCATCCCTCAGTAGTCTGTAGGAGAATGAGTAGAGAGACAGGGCTTTGAGGTGGCCTGTATTCTTTTACTGAAGAACCTCTGTGGTCATTCCAGCTGTTGCAAATTACCTGGTCAAGTACATGCTAAAGGGTGCATTGGATTTGATTATTGGTCTAATATGGGCTGCCTACAGTAGGACTATGATCTCCTAAGAACTGGATGCCATGTCCTTACTTAAGTTACACCACATAGAAGGATTTTCTCAATTCCATGGACACATGATGATCAAAGTTCAGGTTACTGTCAGCCTGAGTTCCCAAGTCCTTTACCACTGCACCTACCCATAGGGGAGTATTATCTATGCTGTAATTTGCAGGGGTAGTTATTTTCCAAAAAGGTGTAATTATGCATTTTTTTTGCACTGAGTTTGGTTCTGGCACCAGTTATTTGTCTGTGTCAGACCTTCTTGGAGGGTATATACACCTCTGAGGATTCAATAATTGCACACACCTTGCAGGCATCAGCAAATTTGGTCATCCAAAGCCCTTCTGCATTTACCTTGACTTAAATGTTGTGAAAAATGGGTTCTTGCACCCTTGGTAAAAGTATCTGGTAGCCAGACTCAAACCATTAATTAGCTGTGTTTTTTATCTAAAGTTACTGCACTTACACATTGTACCAACACAAAGATAGTTTTGTCTTCAAGAAACATCCTGCACAGAAAGATACCCATCAGAAGTTCAATACTGATCTTTTTTTTTGGGGGGGGGTAAGATAATTTGTTTTATTTTCTGTGTTACTTATGACTAATAAGATATATTTTTTTGTCTTGGAAATGGTCAGTTACTTTGCTTATGTTCTTAGTTTCTGGTTCTCTGACACACAAATTTGGAATCTGGACACGAGGGAAAATGATTAAATCCTGAAACAAAATGTTTCCTTCTTCTCTATTCCTCATGACCTTATAACACGGAACAGTGCCTCTAACAAAGCAAGTTCCAACATCATAAGAAGCTGAAAAAATGAAAGTGCAACGTTTTACACGTGAAACTTTAGCAAGTAACAACACAACACATTGTGAACTACAATTCTCCAATAGCTATCCTGTTTAAGGAAGATGCAGTGCATAACCATCCTGTTTATGTTACGCACTATGCATAACTATCTGTAGTAGACACTGTACAGCACTATATGCAGTAGGCAACAGTTTTAACTATTTGTATTTTGTACCATGTACAATTACCTATTTGCAGTTGGCACTGTGTGTAAGTATTTGCAGTTGGCAGCATATGTAACTGCCTGTTAGTAGCAAGTACTGTACTGTATGGAACTATTTGACTGCAGGAGACACTGTGTACAACTATCTGTCTGCAGTAGATAAAATATGAACAGCAATTGAGAAAGTTTATGTATTATTAAATAAAGGTTACAGATTGGGATATTTTAGTAAAAATGATCTTGATAAAAAAATTTAATGGGAAGGGGTCAGTGATGGCTACTTTTTATTGCCCTCACAAAACACATGTACACATGACACATATATCTTATTAGTTAGACTCTACCATCATCTGCTCAGCCCAGTCCCTACCCAAACTGCAAAAAATCACACAGGAAGCCTTTTCCTCTGTTGAAACATGGTTATCCGATGCCCAATTAATACTCAACCCAAACAAAACTAAACTACTCATCTTCCAACCCACCAAACATACTCAAAACAACTCTCACTTTAACATCACAGCAAAAGACAACACCACTATATACCCAACTGAACACACCAAATTGCTAGGAGTGGAAATAGACAATAAACTAAAATTTGACATTCACATATCCATGACCATAAAAAAAGTCCACAAAAACTAGGAGCATTATACAGAAATAAACAATTTCTCACCAAAGCAGCAAAGATTTCAATAGCAAATTCCCACCTTATCTCCACCCTACTTTATGCCTCTCCAGTATATACCAACCTAAGACAATGTGATCTAAACAAGCTAGAGACCTGCTACAACAAAATTGCAAAATTCGCCACAGGGGCATCCTACCGTAGTCACCACTGTCTCTCACTTGCTGAACTGGGCTGGCTTGAACTCCCTCACCTCCTTCAGTGGTATCAACTCTCACTCGCCCACAAACTAGTAAACCATCCACTAAATGTCCCATCCCTCCAGAATCTACTCCAACCCTATCGCACCACCAGACCACTAAGATCCAGCAACAAAATCACTTGCAGATCACTAAAGCCAATAACTCTGCTGGTGAAGCACTATTCTCTTGCGCCATAGCCAAATTATGGAACTCACTCCCACCCACAATTACCTCCGTACCATCATGCACCAACTTCAAAACTTTATTAAAAGCGCACCTAAAAACATGCTGGCTATGCCCTTGCAACTCCCACTCTAATATCATCCACCCCATCCAACTACTACCTTTCTTTCACCTCCACTAACTACCTTGATGATAGCAAGCTCAGATGCTCATAAGCCTAGTACTTATTATACAGCAGGAACTTCTCATTGTTACATTTGTTAATGCCTGTTATGTACTTCACAGATAAAGATTCTAGTTGTCTACTGATGTACTATGTTCTTCATCTGTAAATATGTTGTAAGTAATTTCTATGTTAAATTGTTAATCACTATGTAATCCAATGTAACTACTGTCTGTTTATTTTACTGTGGAGCTTTTCTGCCCGGGCCTCCGCTGAAAATGGACCCACGTCCAGTCGGATGCTCCCGGTCAACAAATTTAAATAAATAAAAATAAATAAAAATATAGACACTGTACATAACCTTTCCAAATGTGAAATCTCTTCTTTAAACAGTGGCCTAATTAGTATCAGCTGGTCTCCTGTTTGGTTACTTCATCTGGACAAGCACGCATCCTATTTCAACCATATTATTTTTTCTACACTAAATGAAATTGTACGACTTAGGAACTGTACATAAATATCTGCAGTAGGCATTCATTTTAACTACTCATTTGTAGTTTGCACCATGTACAGCTACCTGTTTGCAGTTGGCACTGTGTGCTACTGTTTGCGGTTGGCAGCACATCTAACTGTCTGTTAGTAGTAGGTAGTATATGGAAGTATTTGATTGCAGGCGACATGTATAAGTATCTGTCTGCAGTAGGCAGTGTGTGTAACTCTAATTTTGCAGCTGGCATTGTATGCAACTAGAATAGAAATAACGCAGCATGTGTCTGTGCAGCCTCCAAATGAATGCCAAACTTAAGGCAATTTAGGAAAAGAATATATGAACGCACATATGCAATCTTAAAAAGTAACCAAAATAATGACCTATACAAACATATTTTAGTTTGTGAAAATTCTAAATTCATGCTTGAACGTAGTTTCCCCTGACATGAAGAGTGGCTCATGGGAGACAGAAATATTCATACAATGGGGCTATGCCAGGCCCAGGGAAATCATGGCCCCCCTGCTGTAGAAGGAAGTATCAGTCTACAAAAATCACAAAAAAGCCATACAGATGATAGAGTGGACTCCTGAGGACAAGAAACAAATTATTTATTGTTACTATTATGGAAAAGTCCCAGAATTTCCAGACAAAAGATATACAAAAAGATTAAGAGAGAAATTAGAGGAAAGAAAAATACTTCCACAAGAATAAGAGAGAAATTAGAAGAAAGAAAAATACTTCTACAAGAAAAACTGTTAGAATATTCAAATAAAAAGTTGTGTTAATTAATACAACAGATCCCAGAAAAACACTATATAGACCAAGAAACCTTGTGGTGTTTGGAAAAAGAAGTGACTGAGGAAGTGTGAAAATTTAAAGAACAAAATTTAGGACATTTGAAGGGTATAAAAAAGAAATATGGAGATGGTAAAGAAAGAGAGATCTGATATGGTGCAATATTTTTGCAAAGAAGAAAGCCAAATTAATCAACATAAAAAAGGCAGCCCCCAAAGATATTCAAAGAGAAATATAGACAAAGGCATCCAGATATGGCAAATTTCACAATAAAAAAAATAAGGTCACAAAGAGGGAATGTAGTACAGAAGATAAGCCAAGTAGCAGTTAAAAAAATAGTAGCTGAAGTTATGGAATATCCGTGAGGTGAAGGATTCAGTGTAGAAAGTCTAACACAGGTCATATCACAGTATGATGGAACAACTAGTCCCCAAAGTAAGGAGAAACAAGAGGAGCAGGAGACATCTGAAGAAGAAATATGGACATGGGAAAGAAAAAGAGATTTAATATGGTGTAATGTTTATGCAAAGGAGAAAGCAAAACTAATCAATGCAAAAAGAGCAGCACCAAAGATATTTGAAGAGAAATACAGGCAAAGACATCTGGATATAGAAAATTTCCTAATAAAAAATAAGAAAACAAAGAGAAAAATAGAAAAGAGGATTAGTAATGGAAAAGTTAAAGAAATAGAAACTGAGGTTATGGATTACCTGCAAAGAGAAGGATTTAGTGCAGAAAATTTAACTCGGATAACAACACAACAGGAGAGAACAATAGACACCCAAATTAAGGGGAAACCAGTGGCGCCGGAAGCATCTAATCAGTTGACATATGAAGATATAGCAAATCAGTGCAAAAGTTCAGTTGGAGCTATACAGCAAGACAAAGATCAGGGAGCTGTGGCAACTCTGCACAGTCACTGTCAGGGACTGATAGGCCAGTGATTTCCCATATAAAAGAGCAATGGATGACACAGGGTGGAATTTAAGAGAATTTGGCACAGGAAGAAGCTCTGGAACTTTCTATAGAATGCCCACAGGAAATGGTGAACAAAGAATGTGCCCTCAGTTCAGAAGAAAATGATCTAAGAGAAGAGTCGCTTGATTTAATAGAGATGGATAGACATACTAATATCAATGAAAGAAACAGACTGCAGAAGATCAATGAAACCCAGAAGGTTAGAAGTTTGATAAAACAAATGAACACAGCAATTAGGACTGTCCATAGGGATTCATGCAACATAACAGAAGTAAATAGGATATATTACTGTGCAGCAAAATTAATAACAGATAAAGTTCTACCACGAGAACACAGAGTAGTAAGGGGAAGGACAAGAGGACAGGGAGAAATCAAATACCATCATGGAAGTATAAATAAAAAAACCTATAAAGCAATTAAGACAAGAAGTGTCACTGTTAGAAGAGTATAGAAGACAGAACAGATCAACAAAAATACTCAGAGAGATAGACGTGATAAAAGCAATGTGCAGTATTATAATGGATCAGGATTTATCATGCACTATCATCAATAATAAACTAAAAATATCAGCACAGGCAGAAAAGCTTAGAAGATACACAGATAAATATAAAGGAAAGGTACAAAATAAGCAATTTATTGATGACCCAAAAAAGTTTCATACAGAATTGGGAAACAAGGTAAAAGTAATTGAAAGACCACAAAAAAGAATAGATACATTTTAAAGAAATATTTATGAAGATCCTGTGGAACGTAACAAATATGCTAAATGGATAGAAAAAGTAAAAGAAAGAATAAGAAGTTCAAATGTGCAGGATATGAAATGGAATGATGTAACGGTCAAAGAGATCGAAATAAAGTTAGGAAAAGCCTCTAAGTGGAAAATCCCAGGCCCAGATGCAGTACTTAATCTGTGGCTAAAAGTATTAACATCTTTGCATGAAGATTTAACCATGAGAAAAAACTATTTATATGCACAACCCAAACAGACACCAGCCTGGCTAACATCAGAAAAAACAATGCTCCTACTTAAGAGTGAACCTGCAAGCTACCGTAAAAACTATAGACCAATAACTTGCCTTCCAACAACTTATGAACTATACACCAAAACTGATGCTGACAGAGTTTATAGTCATTTAGAAGAAAACTCAATTATGGCAATACAACACAAGGGTAATAAAAGAAGGTCATATGGAACAAAGGATCATTTGTTGTTAAATAAAGTCATAGCAGAGAACTGAAAAGGGGGAAGAATCTAAGTATGGCATGGATAAACTACAAAAAAGCATTTGACAGTATCCCACATTCATGGATAAAAGGGTGCTTACAAATGTATAAGACATACTACATCACAATGACCATGAAACAGTGGCAAACAACTTTGCAGTTAAGCCATGATAAAGGATAAATTGTTATTCCAGGGATAAAAATCCAAAGGGGGATATTCCAGGGTGCTCTCTGTCACCACTTTTCTTTTGCCTTGCCCTTAACCCATTAACCTGTCTGCTTAGGTCATGGCTATAATTTGTCTCCCAGAAAGCAACAAAGTGTAAAGACTTCTCATCTTCTCTTTGTCAATTATTTAAAACTGTATAGCTCATCAGAAGAGGAACTGAAAGCACAACTGCAAGTAGTCAGAACTTTTTCATATGCTATAAGAATGTCATTTGGCCTTGATAAATGTGCAAAAGCAACCTTTAAAGCAGCAAGCTGCAGCACCAAGAAAACATCAGTTTGGGACAATAATGTGATATAAAAGAACTTGAGCAAGAGGGAGTGTGTAAATATTTGGGAATTGATGAAGGCTCAGCAATAAAACATGAGCAAATGTGAATAAAACTCAGTAAGGAATATTTCAAAAGACTTAAATTAATCCTGAAAACAGCGATGACATCTAGAAACAAAGTTCAAGCTATAAACCAATTTACTCTTCCTGTCCTAACTTATAGTTTTAGAGTGACTGACTGGCCCCCAAAGGTGTAGGATAAATTAGATAGGAAAACAAGAAGGATGCTCCATGCTCACCAAATAGTTTATAAAAATCAATGTGTACCAAGTTTATATATTCCCCATTCTGAAGGAAGGATGGGCCTCCTTGAAATTGATTACATGTTTAGATCTGCAATCATGGGACTTCATACATATCTGCTGCCCTCACAAGACCCAAACATAGTGAAAGTTTTGAAACATGAGGAGAATAAATCTAAGATGACTTCCCTGCTTAGTCTAGCAGAAGCATATCAGCATCAAGCAGGAATGGAAGTCAAACCAGAAGTAGATAAAATCAAGCAGCAACTGAATGTGCCAAAAAAAAACAAGAATATAAGGTGAAGGATCAGATGAGAAGGCAAGAAATGTGGAAAATGCATAAATATAGTTGCAAGTATAGAAAATTCCTGTAATAACCTCATGTTGATCAGGATCGAATGCAGGAATGGTTAAGGAGAGGTAAATTCAAACCAAAAGATGAAATGTTAATATCAGCGGTCCAAGATAGACATGTTGGTTTATAAAGTCCATTGAACATGTAGCAGAAACAGACAAATGTAAGTTTTGTAAAATAGAATTGGAAACAGTTCCACACCTTGCTGCTGGTTGTGACATACTAATGGCAGAAGGATTGTGTACTGAAAGGCATAATAATGTGGAAAGACTGTTGCACTGGGTATTGAGAAAACACTATAATACTGAAATAGCTGAAAAACACTGGAAACATGAACCACAAAGCATCATAGAAAATGATGAGGTCCATATCACATGGGATCACCCATTACCAACAGTTCAAAAGATAGATGCGAGAAAACCAGATATAGTGGTCCATGAAAAGAAGACAAAAGTAGCATTGATCATTGAAATCACTGCACCCAGTGACTATAGTGTCTTGTGTACAGAGAGACACAGTCATAAAACATCAGGATTTGCAGACAGAAATGATAGCAGTGTGGAAGAAAGATACCCAGACAGTTCCAATAGTAGTAGGAGCAACTGGTCTTATAAAAAAGAACCTACAATCGCATTTAGATATGTTACTGATACATGTAACTCCATACAAATTGCAGAAGGAGTCATTACTGGGAACACTGCGGGTGCTGCATATAGCACTTCTGGCTGACATCAAAGATAGAAGCAATACTAATTTCATTTACCTTAATCATACTTTGACTTAGGAATGGGGCCTATTCCTGTTATGGTATTAGAAACCCAAAAGACTTGGAGAACTTAAAAAAACTAAGAGACAAAGCTGGAGCATTGGGAGTTGATATGGCAGTAGAAGCTAGGTGCAACACATGGTCTGGGACTTATCGACCAGGTCTCTATAGCTCCAATATTAAAATTGAGGGCCACTGCTATTTAAAGTGTTTATAATAACAAGATTTGTATCATTCATTGTATATTTTATATCCTTACAAACACTGTCTTCATTTTAATGAGTGATTTTAATTAATGATTTTTAAATAATGGCTTCAGTTTTGTGATTGGATAAAGGTTAACGTGATTGTTTGAAAAGGATAGTTAAACTGACTAAGGTGTGATAGTATGGTTCTGATGTAGTCCCATCCTGTTTTAGGGATGAAAAACCTCAACCTCTATTTGGTATTTAATAAATGAATATTTTATCAGCATTCAGTTGTTCCTGTTTTTGGAGACATCTTCTGAAGAATTTTTGATCCGACAGTTCTGTTTTCAAGGTATGCACTACATGAGCCTGAATTGTTTCTGTCTTATTGTATGTAGCCACCTGTTTGCATTAGGCATTGTATGTATCTATCTTCGCAGTGGACACTGTGTGTGTAACTATCTGCAGTATGCAATGAATACATCTCTCTGCACTTGACATTGTCTGCAACTATCTGCTTATAGTAGGCATTGCGAGTAGTTATCTGTTTGCAGCAGATACTATGTGTGACTACCTGTAGTTGACAGTGTGTGTAGCTGTCTGTTTGCAGTATGTATAACTCTGTGCTCACCGTAACTATCTGTCTGCAGTATGCACTCTGTGTAGCTATCTGCTTGCAGTAGGGACTGTGTCTAACTATCCGTTTGCAGTTGGCACAATGTGTATCTGTTTTCAGTAGGGTCTATGTGTAACTACCTGCAGCTGACACTGTGTGTAACTGTCTGTTTGTAGTTTGTATAACTCTGTGCTTACCATGAGCTGTCTGACTGCGGTATGCACGCTGTGGAAGTATCTGTTTGCAGTAGGAGTAGGCATTGTGTGCAACTATCCATTTGCAGTTGGCACAATGTGTATCGGTTGGCAGAAGGCACCATGTCTAACTTGTCTGCTATTGGTAGTTTGTGTATCTAAATTGTTTTTAGCTGTACTTTGTATAGGTAACTGTTTTGAAGGAGGCACCATATGTACCAGTTTGCAACTTTCAGTATGGAGTAGGTACTATGTGTAACTATATGTTTACAGTTACCACAATGTGTAACTATGTGCTTGCAGAAGGTACAAACTGCTCACCATAGGCACTGCATGTAACTGTCAGTATTTGACACTGGCTGCAACTTCCTGTAGTTAGCATTATTAATGGGCTTAATTGTAGTTAGCTTGTTGTATAACTGCCTGTTTTGCTCTTGGCACAATGTATAGCTAGCTGTTTTCAGAAGGTGCCATGTCCATTTAGTTTGGAGTTGGCACTGTCTGTAAATGTTGGTTGCAGTTGGCACCAATTGTAAGTATCTAATTGCAGTTGGCACCTTGTGTAATTATCTATTGCCAGTTTTCACCATATGTAACTATCTGTTGGTAGTTGGCACAATATGTAACTATCCTGTTTATAACAGACAACGTGTCAATGTGTGTAACTATCTATTTGTAATAAGCACCATGTTTAATATGAAGTAAGCACTGCATGTAGCTCTTCATAGTAGGAACCATGTGTTTTCAGTAGGTACTGTGTGTAATTATTTGTTTGCATAGGTACATGTGTATCTATCTGTTTCCATTTGGCACAGTATGCAGCTGTTTGCAACAAGCACTGCATTTAACTATGTGTTTGCAGTGGGCACAGTGTGTGTGTGTATGTAGTTGTGCAGTAAGTACAATGTGCAACTCCTTGCATTATGTACTGAATATAACTATGTCTGGAGTTGGCAATATACATAACTATCTTGTTTGCATGTCATGGTAATTGTGCAGCTTTGATGAAGCTAGTGCTCCTTATTTGCTGCTGCAGTTTAGGTTTCTGCTTTGTATTATTTAATGAACAAGATATAGCACAAATTTTATTCTACCTTGTGGATTGTTTTGTGTATTTTCATGATGTTTGTATTAAACGTGAGCTGTGACATCTAGTAGTCAATACTTAACCTGTGTTTACATATACAGAATATGAAAAATCTGCAGCTTCATACATTTATGCTCATGAAGATAGCTGCAACAGTAAAACAAAAACACTTGAAAGTACAATTAATGACTTTTTTTCATTTATTAGTCATCTTTAATCAAAAAAGATCATTTATAACAATAACGATCCTGTAAGAAATTTGGATCTTAATAAACAGACACAAATTAGGAATAAGTGCCTCTCCACTTAAATTAAAAGTTAGATATATTATTTATGCAAGTCTTTATAACTGTTGATGTCAGAGCAATACTAAAACTAGAATGAGTATCTATACAAAATAATGTGTTTAACAAATCAGTGCATTTTATTTGTTAGTTTGCTTTTCTCATGGGTTTGCCACTTTCAGGGACTTTGGAGAGCTTGACTGTCATTATTTTCCATTTAAAAATTTATATATCCACCAGACTAGACCATATATCAGATATATTTTGTTTGCACTTGCTGACTTATGTAACTATCTGTTGGCAATTGCTACCATGTGAGACTACTGGTTCTAGTTACTCGTCTTCTGTTAAGTTTATAAGCCAACCTGGCTGCATAGGACGGCAGCTGTGGAAATGGGACATCACAAACTATGCCATAGAAGCATGCCACCTTTTCCTATCACCCAAATGGTGTAGTTTGGAGATAGTTCTCTTTAAGTTGTGTCACTGAGCTTAGAGGTGTTTATAATATTTCCTCAATATACAGTCTTCCTACACTGACTGCAGTGTTCATCCTCCTCTAAGGAATAATGATTTCCAGTGTCTCCAGCTCATCTTCTGTGTGCTCTTCTGCCTGGGACTACAACATTTCTAAAGAGTTTCAGTAACTCTGTACCAGTACTCTGGCTGGCAATAGTACAGTGCCTTTTTGGTTGCAGCATTATATAATAATTATAACTTGTACTTTACACAGTAACTTAAAGCTAGGAAAGGCTGGTGTACAACTCCTCAAGGACATGACTTTTTTAATACAACCCATAGTGCTTTGCATCTGAACAGGCGGTGTTTGACTCCAAGTATGATGTTGTTGTTGCTATTGTTGTAGCAAATTCTGACTATATTCACTGAACAGACAGCTGTTTTTCCTGTTTGGTTTAAACTTTTGTTTTTGATTTTTTATATGTTTGGAAGTTTTTGTATCTCTTCTGTCCCTTAACTTTAAAGCTCTTTTAAGCCTCATAAAGCTAATTATTGTTAACCTTATAAGTAATCTCAAAGCAGCAATCACACAGACTAACACCTAAAGTACAGCTGTCTGCATCAGTCTGCCATTTCACTCATTCTGTGTTTTAATGTTACCTCCAGTTGACCTTATTTGACCTTGTATGTGCTTTTTACTATGCAATAAGAGGTCAAAACTGCAGTGAGTGTCAATAGTTGTTACAACCCTTCAGCATGATGACATTTTTCATTTGTCATCTCAGACAGATTTATATCCAGACTGCTGGAAAAGAAATGTAACCATGAATCTAAAAATGTGAAATAGTTGCCTTTGAGCTATGTGACCTTTTTCACACTTAAAGATGTTGGTGTATCAAGTAATGTGCCTGTATTATCAATAAATGCACTACCTTGAAGTCAGACGCTAGCTGAAATGTTACACATCTGTATGCACTTACTAACTATATGGTCATAAGTATGGCATTTTAAATATGTTTGCACTGTAGTTTTTGCAAAGTAAGTGCAGGATCCAGTCTTGGGTTAGACTTTCAAAGTGACACTGTTGTCATTAATGATATGAATCAAATGAATGGCATGACATACAAATCAACTGACTTCCTTCTTGAATGTTAAAAGACAAAAGAGAAGTAAGAGTAAACAAGGAAAAGGTTACAGTAAGCTGCCTGCCGGGCGCTAGAATCCGCCACATAACACAAGCACTCAGGTCACTCCAAAGCAAGTGCAAATATGACTCAGTCATTTTATTTATTTATTTATTTATTATTTTATTTTACATTTGTTGACTGGGCTAGTCCAGCTGGATACATATCCATTTTCAGCAGAGGCCCGGGGAGAAAAGCTCCTCGAGAGTACAGAACAATATTTTACTTAAATCAAAAAATAAAACAATTCAAAGTTTAACAGGTGGAAGTACCATATAAAGTTAAGCTATTTTATGCATGAAAGAACATATTGGAGTAAGTAGTTTAGTAAATAAGGAAATGTGTTCAGTTCAAAACACATTTGAATGTAGTATCTTATGTTAAGTATATATGTTAACATAGTAGGGAGACTGAGAGTCATATTATGATATAAAAGAGAGTCCAATCAATTGAAAGGCAAGATACAATTCTGGTTTTCATTAGGCAGTTAGATTATACAGTCATTAAGACTTAGTGACTTAGTGAGAAGAAGACATGAGAGGTTAGTCTGGGTTCAGACAGGTGCATAGCCAATGTGATTTGAGGTAGGTTTTAAGCCTGATTTTAAAATGTGTTAGTGAAGGTAGGGAGGTCAGGTCACTGGGGAGAGAGTTCCAGGTTTTACCCACGGTATTAGAGAACAGAGAGTCCCCTGCCTTATTGTAGGTTTTATGATTTGTAGTAGTATTTTGCTAGATGAGTGCAGGGTCTTAAGGTTGCTGTAGGGGGTGATAAGGTTGGTAAGAATTGGTGTGTTGTTAGGCTGATACAGGATTTTATAGGAAAATGTTAATTGTTTAATGAATGACGAATTGGTGCTTCAGTTTTGATCACTTAATCAGTGATGCCTATTACATTGGACTACATGATTACAGTATCGGGTATGGCTGACAATTAGGTGATGGCATGGCTTTCGACTGTATGGAATCGGCAGCCTGTCCAGTGAGTTAATCATATTATATGCGTGTTCCTCATACAATCTGCTTCCATCTGGCTGATACATGGGAACCGATACTCTGCAATGCAGACAAGTAAATGTGTTTTGGGAACCACATCCATCTGCCGGGTCATGCTACCGCATACCTATTGTAGGTTTTCCACCTTTTAAATTGGCTGAAGTGAGACTTTAGGATTAACACCTATCTAGAAACTGTAAATAAAGCTCATGATTCCGGCCATATTGTCTCTACCCTACTACTTGACCTTTCTAAGGCTTTTGATACCATTTCACACAGCCTGCTATTAACTAAACTTTCCAAACTTAACCTTTCTTCCTCCTCTGTGAACTGGTTCTCCAGCTACCTATCTAACAGACACCAAGCTGTAAAATGGAAAAAGGCCACTTCCTCTTTTCTTAGTACCCCACCGGGTTCCCAAGGCTCCATACTTGGTCCTCTTCTTTAACATTTTTATAAACGACTTTCATAAATCCATTCCATTCTCTAACATCATCCAATATGCTGACGATTCCACCATTATCTGCTCTGCCTCATCTACCCCTGAGCTTCTAAAGCTCACACAAGCAGCTTTCTCAATTACTGAGCATTGGATGAAAATAAACCACCTTGCTCTCAACTCCTCCAAAACTAAACTCATGGTATTTACTCCCTCTAAAACTACTCCCTTTGATACAAACACATTCCTGATCACTGGTCAAAACAATTCAACCCTAGAACTCGTATCTGAAACCAAGTTACTTGGTGTTCAAATTGATAACCAGCTTAATTTCAATTCCCACGTACACCTAAATATTAAAAAACCCACCAAAAGCTGGGTATGCTCTACCGTCAAAATCAATACCTCACAAAGACCTCTAAAATCACTCTGTCTTCTTCCTTTCTTATTCCCTCCCTTCTCTGTGGTTCACCTCTCCTAACTAATATTCAGTCCTCTCTTAAGAAACAACTTTCCTCTTGCTACAACAAAATCGCCAAGTTCGCCAATGGCCACAGGTCATTCACCCATCACTGTTCCTCTCTCCAAAAACTACATTGGCTTGAACTTCCACATCAGCTCAATTACATTCAGCTTACCCTAGCCCATAAACTCATTAACAACCCCTCTCTTTGTCCCTCCCTGTCTTCTGCTTTTAAGTTTCACTTACCTGATAGAATCTTAAGGTCAAACAATCAAAACCTATTAGAAATACTTAAACCAAAGCGCCCCCAGGGAAGAACCTACTATCCTTTAACATAGCTCGTCTTTGGAACTCACTCCCACCATCCATTCGTACTCATCTCTAATCTTTATTCGCTCAAAAATCTCTTCATACTCATCTTACGTCCCAATGGGAATGCTCTTGTTCCCATCCATCATAAAAATCTGGAACCCTTCATCCTTCATCCTTCATCCTCCATTCATTCTCTTCCTACTCAACAAAGCCTATATACTTATTACTTTTTTCAAATCTAACCACACTATACAACAATATAATCCTACCTCTTTAATGCCCTTACTCACCTCTCATTTTTTGTACTTTATCTAATATTTCACATTTTTGAATGTACCTCAAATGCAAAAGTTATGACTGTATTCTTTTTTACATTGTATAAGTAGCTTAGCTCTATTGTTTTCACCTTGTCTGTTAGTTTGCATTAAGAGCTTTTTCAAGTGTATGCACATATTCTGTATGTCTGTTCTTTTTTGGAGCTTTTCTCCCCAGGACTCCATTGAAAACGGGTTATTTTAGGCCCAATGGACTATCCTGGTAAACCAACTGCAAATAAATAAATAAAATAAAATAAATAAATAAATAAACACCTGTCCCACTTTGCATGGGACAGTCCCTCCTTAGGCGTATGTGTCATGCAAAAATAATCTAGACATAGCAAATGTCCTGATTACAGGACAATATTATATTCTACGTTTCTCTAATAGTTGCATGTAAGAGTTATTGTATATATGACACTTCTATATGTTATGTGAAGTAGCATAAGCAACTTGACTGCTGCTAGACTAAGCTTTGATTTGTGATAATACGTATAGTTCTGTACTATGCACGGCTGTAGGTATGTTCTGACCTGGTACGTCTGACATTTCAATGGAGCAGGTCCCACTTTGGCCATTTGGAAAGGTGGCAGCCCTATAGGACCTATATGTAGAGATGTCAGATTTGGCAAAGCAACACATACCCACAGCCAGTAGAAAATAGACTACTTCACCTGTTTGCATAAGTAAAGGTTATTCTTGTAGCATTATAGTTGCTAATATTGTTTCCTATAACATCTAGGTGTTTCAGATAAAACATAATCGTTTTATGCAACCACTACAGACAATATATGGATTCTTTGCCCGAAATCACAGGCCATGTGCCATAATAACATTCATTTTGCAGGACACAACTGCCCAGAGGGGAGTGTCCCTCACAAAGGCAAACAGGTAGCAACCCCAACCTATTATGCTATCATCTACCTAAGATAGTCGGCGGAATATGCGCTTTCCGTCACTAGCAGACCTCACATATGAATGGGGGAGAATGAACACTGTATCAGGGACACTGCATAAGACCCTCAGGGACACATTTAGATGATTGGTTCTATTAACCTGACACATTGACAGTCCCAGGACATATGTATTCATTCACATTTGTCGAGGTACATGCTGTTTATGACTCATACATGTTGTCATTAGTCATTACGTGTATTCTGCCACCTGTCCACCTAATATCACTAGTTCTGGAAGGGTTTAGTTAGGACTGTGTTAGATTCTGATTCATAATCACGGATGTCCATGATAATCGGGTACAGGGCACTGATATATTCCCTATGTGTTTCCCCAATGGTTTACGGACTGTCCAGTAGATGTGCTCTTCAGGTTTGGGAGGTATGGGGGTCTGCTATGCCCACATAAGAATATTAATTACTTCCACGGGGCGGGCCTAATACATCTCTGCCAACCAACACCTGCACACTTAGGCCCATTATTGCATACCCATGATTCCCCTACCTGACACCCCTCTACAGCACTCATGACTCATACTTACTGTGAGCGCAGCTGGGGTATGAACACACCCCTACACACTGCACACTCTCCCTGTCTCGGGACACATGTCGTACGTTTTGTCAACCCATGTGTTATCAGACTTGCACAACCTACTGTTCTGTGTATAACTACATGCTGGTCGCTTCAATCATTACTGGTTCGCCTACAAGGCAAATTTTTGGTGTCCCGCAAGGGACCCCGTGATCCATGTTTAAAGTGTAGACCTTTCAGATCTCTTCCACTGGTAGTTTCCTGCCAGTGGTCTGGAAAGCAGCAGTGTATTTACTGATTTATGATGTTGTTGTTGCTATTGTTGTAGCAAATTCTGACTATATTCACTGAACTGACAGCTGTTTTTCCTGTTTGGTTTAAACTTTTGTTTTTGATTTTTTATATGTTTGGAAGTTTTTGTATCTCTTCTGTCCCTTAACTTTAAAGCTCTTTTAAGCCTCATAAAGCTAATTATTGTTAACCTTATAAGTAATCTCAAAGCAGCAATCACACAGACTAACACCTAAAGTACAGCTGTCTGCATCAGTCTGCCATTTCACTCATTCTGTGTTTTAATGTCACCTCCAGTTGACCTTATTTGACCTTGTATGTGCTTTTTACTATGCAATACAAGGTCAAAACTGCAGTAAGTGTCAATAGTTGTTACAAACCTTCAGCATGATGACATTTTTCATTTGTCATCTCAGACAGATTTATATCCAGACTGTTGGAAAAGAAATGTAACCATGAATCTAAAAATGTGAAATAGTTGCCTTTGAGCTATGTGACCTTTTTCACACTTAAAGATGTTGGTGTATCTAGTAATGTGCCTGTATTATCAATAAATGCACTACCTTGAAGTCAGACACAGCAACTTAAATCCTTATTTGCTAGCTGAAATGTTACACATCTGTATGCACTTACTAACTATATGGTCATAAGTATGGCATTTTAAATATGTTTGCACTGTAGTTTTTGCAAAGTAAGTGCAGGATCCAGTCTTGGGTTAGACTTTCAAAGTGACACTGTTGTCATTAATGATATGAATCAAATGAATGGCATGACATACAAATCAACTGACTTCTTTCTTGAATGTTAAAAGACAAAAGAGAAGTAAGAGTAAACAAGGAAAAGGTTACAGTAAGCTGCCTGCCGGGCGCTAGAATCCGCCACATAACACAAGCACTCAGGTCACTCCAAAGCAAGTGCAAATATGACTCAGTCATTGTCCATGCCGGTGTGAATGACCTGAGACGTACCTCCCTGGACTACATGAAAAGAGACACAGAGGAGCTCTCTGGTTATGTAGCCCAGGCTGGTATGACCCTGACCCTGAGCAGCATCTTACCCTCACCAAGAATGATGCCACAGTACAAAGACAAAATGATCAGCTTTAACAATTGGCTCAATTACTGGTGTCATTCTAAGGGGATCCAATGTCTGTCTGCTTGGCATGACATGCTTGGCATGACATGCTTGACAAGCCACGATGCTTCACGAGGGACGGCTTGCACCTGTCACCCCTGGGCTTCCGGATATTGGCCAAGGCTCTTGCCACCCCCATAGTGCCTTTTTTAGGCAAGGCTCAAAAGACAAACCCACCTCCCTAGAAAACATTAGTGGAAAAAAACTAAGGGTAATGCTGTTCAATGCCAGAAGTCTAAACCTCAAGATGCATGCTCTCGAAGCCCTCCTCAGTATGGAGAACATCAATGTCTGTGCAGTGACTGAAACCTGGTTCAAGGCTCCTGACAGCACCCCAGCACTACCAGGTTATACCTCATATCATGCTTTTCGGCCTCAAAACTTGTACCGAACCACAAAAGGAGGGGGAGTATCCATATTCATCAAAGATACCCACACCTCCAGGTTAGTGGCAATGCACGAAGCATCGGAGACCATCCATGTGCAACTAACCGTAGGCAAAACTGCCCTACAGTTTGTAGCATGCTACAGACCACCCTCTCAAACTCAGGAACCCGACTCAGCCTTCCTGAAGACACTGGAGAGTATGACTGTCTCTCCAAATACCATCATATTGGGAGACTTCACCTACCCAAACATAGACTGGGAGCATTACTCAAGCCCCAACACCCTAGCCCAAAGGTTCCTAGAATTTATAAACTAAAATGCAATGGAACAACTAGTCACCACTCCCACAAGAGGAGATAATATACTAGACATGATCATCACAAACATGGGGACGCAATGCTCCACACCGGAAGTATACCCCTCATTGGTGAGATCAGACCATAAATTAATCTCACTGGAAATCTACATCCCGCCCCCACCCCCAGCACAAAAGACCACAGTGAAGAATTTCTCAAAAGCTGACTTCACACTTCTTAAGACTGAAGTGGTATCCTTCAAGGAACCTGGGCCAGTGGAAACCACAGCCCACACCGCTGAATCCTTTATAAACTCTTTCTATGGACACCTTCAAGAATGCATGGATCATGCAATCCCAAATAAAATCAAGACCCATTCCCTCAAAGGCAGGCTTCCTGTCTGGTGGACCCCAGCCATTAACAAGCTTTACAAAAGGAGGAGGAAGCTACTACATGACAGAGCAAAATCCCCAAAAGGGAAGGCATCTCTGATCAGTACTAGCAAAAAACTACGATTACTCATAAAATCATCCAAGGCCAACTTTGAGAGAAAAATCACAAAAGACACTAAAGACAATCACAAGGCCTTCTTTAGTTATGTTAGAAACCTGGGTGGAAACTCCCATATATGCTCAGAGTTAGTCCAAAATGGCAAAAAATACACTGAACCCACAGACATTGCCAACATACTGGCAGACAGGTTCAGTGCAAACCCCCCCCCCCAAAAGGAGAAATATCTATCCCAGCAGAGTGTAGCCTCCCTGACATCTCAGATGCCCAGGTGAGAGCCGTCCTCTCCAAAGCTAAAAACACAGCATCAATGGGACCAGACGGTGTCCTGGGTTACGTGCTACATGAACTCCAAGAGGAACTAAACCCGCACATAAGGCTGCTGTTTAATCTTAGCCTTACTACAGGATACGTACCCAAAGAATGGCGTACAGCAACAGTGGTCCCACTCCACAAAGGAGGTGCTTCTATGGACCTTGGAAATTACCACCCCATAAGCTTGACGAGCCTGGTCTGCAAAGCTATGGAGAGGATCATTATGGAACTCATAAACAAAGACATTGGGGACCTACAGACACTGGATCCTACCCAATCCGGCTTTGTCAAGGGCAGATACTGCCTTTTGAACCTGGTTGACTTTTTTGAAACAGTCACTAAGGCCATTGATGAGGGTAAGGCAGTTCACGCAGCCTACCTTGATCTTGCAAAAGCCTTCAACACAATACCCCATTTGGGCATTATAGACAAGCTCACCAGCTTAAATGTAAACCCATATGTCATAAGATGGGTTGAAAACTGGCTCAAGGACAGAACCCACAAGGTCAGAATTGCTGGAGCCATGCCAGACTCTAAGCCAGTCACAAGCAGTGTCCCACAGGGCTCGGTCCTGGGACCCCTCTTGTTCGGCATTTATTTTTCCAAGGTGCAAGCAAACATAGGAGGATTGTGGCTGACAAAGTTCGCAGATGACTGCAAACTGGGCGCCATAATTGATACTCCAGCGGACACAAGCATCCTTCAGAAAGGCCTCATAGAAATGGATAACTGGTGCCAGAGCCATGGCCTTAAACTGAACGCCAAAAAATGTATAGTCATACCCTTTGGGAAAAACAAAGTACCCACAAATTACCACATAGGTGGTAATCCATTAAATACGGAAGAAGTAATCAGGGACCTAGGGACCCAAGTTGACAGTAACCTCTCATTTGACACTCACATTGCCAAGGTGGTTAGGAAGACCTTCTATATTACCCACCTTATCATGAAAGGATTCACATCTAGATCAAGAGAGGTCATTGTGCCCCTATACTCTTCCCTTATCAGGCCCATAATTCAGTACAATGCCCCATTTGGGATGTACCTTACCGGACACCTGCAGCAGTTAGAAAGACCCCAAAAGTACCTCACCAAGAGGATCAAGGGTCTCAAACATATGTCATATGCTGCCCGGTTGAAGAAACTCCAGCTCTATTCAGTCGCATACCGCCTACTCAGAGGCGATCTATGCCTGACGTACAAGGCCATGTCCAATCCGGAATTAATGGACATGCTCCACCTCAGAAAATCCAAATCCACCAGAGCCACGAGAGCAAGAGATTTGAACCTCAACACAGAAATAAATAGGACATGCTGGAGGGACAGATTCATAACCCAGAGGCTCCCTACACTCTGGAACAGAATCCCAGTCCATGTTAGGCAGAGCCCCTCACTGACTCTCTTCAAGAGAAATCTTGATGAGTGGATGGGAGATCGTAGGTTTACCCTGGGGGTCATCTCTGTGTCACTACTAGACAGGCACAGTAAACTAAACCCTAAATGGGCATAGTATTCTCATCCTAAGGGGTGGTGTAAGCCACACACACTCTGGCTAGGCTTATAAATGCCCTAGGGCAGATAGCCTAGTATGAACCTATGAGGGACTAGCTAAGGGCCCTGGCAGCCAAACCTTAAAATTATATCTACTTTGACCCCCCCAGTACCCCTACACCTCCCTATAGTGCTAATGTGTCTATTCTTGAACAGTGATATGCAGAGTAACATTGCTTTTGGAATTGATTTGATTCTCCTAGAGTTACTTAAAGCAAGGTTTTGTCAGAAATAGTTTGCTATAACTCTTGGTGGCATTGTCTGTTGTGAGAAACTGTGTGGATAATACCTGGTTAACCTTACTAGACCATGTTGTTTTCTTTTCAGATGTCTGCAAGGCTGTCAAACAGACTAGTGCCTTTAAACTTGATTTGTTTTCCTTTGGCTCATAGAGCTGCTTAAAATACAACTCTTATGAGTGGTTGCAATTAAGTGTAGTCACATTTCATGTTTGCACATGACCTAAGATGATACGATGTATGTTTAGCACATCTTCGCACAACATATCAGACAAGCAAAGCAAGTCAAGGAAAAATAATAAGTAAGAAAAAAGAAAGTAAAGAAAAAAGAGTAAGTCTTCATATATTAGATAAACACAGTTTTCTTGTTGATGTTAATACTACAAAGTGCTTTAGTTAGATAAGACATAATTTTCTACTTCCACCTACAATCAAGTTATACTTCACATTTAAGGAGTTTTCATGTCAAAAATAAGTAGAATATTCTTCATACTATAAGAAAAAGCAGGTTAATTCATGCAGAAGAAACAGTAACAAAGTGATAACTGCTCCTGTAAATGGAAGCAGGTTAATCTGTGTTAAATGGGAAATGACAGCTGTGTACATTTTGTACCTCATATCCAACTAGCACCAAAACATATTATAACTGCAGGAAGAATTTATACAAGTTTAAAGGAGATACTTAAAAAGCATTATTTTTTGCATGTAACAGTGATAGTGCTTGTACTTATTACTTTGCAAACAGATGTGTTATTCCAATTCTGTTAGCTACTCAGGTTTGTAAATCACGAGATAAGCAACTGACACATTCAGAACAATTACATTTTAATTATTTTTTGCTGAGATACTTTTTCAGTGTACTGCAGACCTTTGTTATCTTTAATGCTGACAGAAAGCAAGAAGAATTACTAAGTTAAATTAAATTAAAATCGTAAAGAAACAAGTGCTTGACTCCAAAAGCTATACTGTTTACAGAATTTGCAGAACTGGATATAAACATAGATATACAAGTCAAGTTGCAGTAGGCACCTTTCAAGACTATTTTAAGTGGATTTTTTAAGCTACACCTGCACTGGTATAATAAGAGAGTCTAAACATCTCTTTTTTGTGGTTCAACAGCATGAAAATATTTTCAATGGAAGAATTGAACAATTACACATTAATTGACAAATTGTATCAAATTTTACAAGACAATGAAAAGTCTGAGGCAACTATTTCAGGTTTTTCTTTAACTGACAATGACCAGATATGCCTTAGTTAAATAAATTATTTATTACAGTAACATCCTTTACAGTAAGGACAACATTAGTGAAGGAACCAGCCAGTTGACTAGGTATGTAGCTTGGAAAATGTTTGTTCTCTTCATAAATATTGCAGTAAAGAATGGAAGACGACTAAAACACATAGTAAAACAAGTAACTGGTCAGACTCTATAAATAAAAAAAATGCAGATAGTGCAGAGCAAAATAATAATAATAATAATAATAATACTGGAGAAAATTATATAGGAGAGACAACATATGAATAGATGTCCATTACCATTTTACCCAAATGGAAAAATACCCAGCAACAACAGAGAAGGGACTAAACAAGATCAAATACATGCCATAATCACTTTAAAGACAATAGTAAAAGCAAAAAAAAAAAAAAAGGAACAGCTAGAATAAAGGATAAATGACTAACTTCAGGGATTTATAAGACAGTAGTAAGAGGGTCCAGACACAAGTTCAGTGATATGGAGAATGCAGGCCATGGAAAATATGGTAGTATAATGCAGTTAGAAGGGTTATTGTAAGTCACAGTCAACAAAGAAAGAGAAAATGATCAACATCCAGATACATTACAAAGAAAGAGCAAGAGTACTAATTGCAACTTACAAATATCACAAAAGATGAATTATAAAAGGAAAGAATACATTCTCTGTACCTTGTTATTGCCTGATTGGACTGGGCCATTGCTGAAAAGGCTCCACCTACCTGGTTGACAAACAAACAAGCAAACAAACAAATAAATAACAACTTTAACAAATGTTATAATTAGCAAAAGGAATACTAACAGAATTGGATTAGACTAAATGATCATTTATTCAGGGTGACCAAATAAAAGAGAAAGACAGAAAAATATGAAATCTAGGAAAGCCTCCGACCAGCTGAGACATGTTTCCACAAGGAAAAAGGCTAAAAAAGCAACCAAAGAGGACATTTGTTTGGAAAGAAGTGAAGGGCCAGTGGTTTCTGATGTATTAGGAAATTACTTTATCAGTCATGATGCAGTATCACATAGTAAGATTATTAGATTGCAAGTCATCCTAGAAGGAAAAGCAGTATTGGTCATAGGAAATTCAATAATCATAAAAATGGACTCTTTCATATGCAAAAACATAATGAAAACAGAGTAGTTATGTGTTTTTTACAGGCTAAAATTAAAGATACTACTAAAGCAAAAAGACCTGAGAATAAATCTTTCTGCACATAGACACAAATTTCATTAGTTTGAATGAGCCACAATTTGTAACAAAGGAATCTATAAATTAATAGATGAGTTATGTCATTTTTTTTCTAAAACTGCTTTCAAGACTTGTCATAAAAAAGACAAAATATAAAAATAGCGTAGGTTAAAGCTCATGTCAAGAACAGTAAAACTAAAAGGATGGGACTTTATCTGCTGTCTAAATTTAATCATGGACTCACTTGCTTGTCAAAAATGTAAAATACTTACCAAAGGCAGGAAGGAGGAATCTTGAGAAATTACCTACTTAGATATATATAATGGGAGGTAAAAAGGTTTTTCTGTATGCCAGCATTGGTTAGCAATGTATATAGTTGGAAACTGCAATATTTATTTATTTATTTATTTATTCATTCATTCATTTATTTATTTAACATTTGTTAACCAGGATAGTCCATCCGAGCAAAAGCCTTTTTTTCAGTGGAGGCCCAGAGAAAAGCTCCACAGTACAAGTAAGCAAGAAAACTTTACAAAAATTGAAGTTGAATACAATATACAATAAAACAGTTAAGCAAATGTAGATAAAGCTCCACAGTACAATATAATAAGATGCATTATAACACCGAAGAAAAAACATAACAAAGAAATATAGAATAATGGTAATAAATGTATGCAGCTTGAAATAAAACTTTGGTGCTGAAAGGAGTTCTAATATCAGTGAATACAGACATAGCAAGCATTACTGAAATATGACAAAAGGATACAAACTGGACTCCGGTATTAAGAGGTTTTAAATTATACTTGGGCATACTTAAGGAAAAACACTTACAAGTGGTTTAATTTGACACCTATGGAAGTTCAAGTATTAAAAGAGTTAGAAATGAGGACCAATTTAAGATTCATGATGGCTGATGAAGGCTCTGGAGTAGTAACTGTGAATTATGAACAATAAAAAAGGAAACTCTATGAACATTTAAATACCGATTAAGCTATGTGATTGTCAATAATGTATTGACTGAACACAAAAATAACCATATAGGCAATATTTTATTAGATTTAGGTAATCAAAAATGGTCTGTTTCAATTTTTTAAAAGATGTCCAAAATTAGGTAGAATCTTTGGTATTCACAATGATTTTAATGTCCTGCATATGTGCCCTATAGTAGTTGCAGATTATAGCAAAACAGAAACAATTTCTATGCATTTAGTTTATTAAATGCTATACTACAAAATACTATTTTTGTGAAATTCATAGGTGGTTTTAGATGGTTTATGAAATTACAAGTTTACTGTGAATGAAACTGTGTTAATCACTTTATATGTTAATACATTATACACTTCTTTTTACATGATATCCTATATGAGCAGGTATACTGATTCAGATAATTTAACCTTTAACACCATTTGTATGTTAATGGAAATAGCTTTAAAGAACATTTTTTGTATTTTAAAGACATCTTTCATAACAATTAAAATGAGTAGCAATGGACACAAGAGTAGCACCTTCACTTGCTAACATTGTGATGAGCTGGTGGGAACTTCATATTTTAGTGAGTTGTTCAGTGTTTAAATTTGTGTTGTTCTATAAGAGATGCAGGTATGATTTATTGACCGTATGGATTAACACTAGAGGAAAGTTTGTCAATTGTTTACAGAATTTGAACAATAGTACTCCATTCATTGTCTTATCGGTAGCAAAATATAGTAAGGAAGTATGTTTCTTGAAAGTGAAGATAAAATTGGATACAATGGAGAAGACCTTTTCAAGTATCATATGCCATAAGAAAACTTTCATTAATTATTTACATTTTGATAGTCAACACCCAACATTTATGAAATGGAATGTCATTACAGGACAATTCATCAGATTATGTAGAATAGTTAAGAAGGTTAATGTGTCTGAGAAAGAAGTTAGCATTCTAAAAGGGCCATTTTTGGAATGTGGTTATTCTTCAGATAAATTAGATGGCATAATTAATGAAATCAAACAAGAAAGGTAAGAAAAAAATTCCTCAAATGTAATTAATGTATATGATTATCATAAAGTTGAACATAAACATGATTGTATAAGAGCATTTCCTTCACCTATAAGTTTGTATATGTATAGATTAAAGACAGGAATACATTATAACTGGACTATTATTAAAAGCAACTGTGATCTTGAAATATTACTATATAATGAACCAAAATTTGTGTTGAAAAGGGCAAAGAATATTAAAACCATTTTAGAAAATGCTGCTAGTAGCATTCCTTATAAGGCACCACATGGGACTTAATGTTGTAATGGTTGTAGATTTGTAGATATATTAGTGTTGAACATAGTTATTATCTGAAACATTCTGGAAGATAATTTTTTTAGCAAAGGTAGATATACATGCAGCACTACTATGGTTGTTTATGTAGTAACCTGTGGTTCCTGCAAGAACTTCCATGTTAATAAAATAACTAAGAGAATAAACACATCATTGCTATCAGAAATAGCGATGACACTAATCAGTTGGCAAAACATTCTATTAAATGTAAAGACTTTAAAAGTTTATATTTTTGTCATTGATCACATTAAATCAAACACTTTAGGTGGTGACTTAAACAATAAGTTGGAAGTTAGTGACATTAAATGGCAGATTCTGGTAGCAGTAGAAAAATGCTGGGCCTGAATGAAACAATAAATATTAAATGTATTTAAAGGAACAATCTATTTAAAAATATTGATTTTAATCAACATTTTTGTACGTAATAATATTTATGCATTTTTATTTACATTATATGCTTATTTAAAGGGAGTGTTTAAAATAGTATAGTATAATAATGATGGTGTCTGTCAGCAAATTTGATGTCATGTCATTCATCATGTGATTATTTTTGAGTATTTAATCGTACTAAGTATACTTGTATTCTGAAGAAGGTCTTAGATAATAAAGAATGAAAGTGTTACAGTAATGTGTTTTATGTCTCCAGTTCAATTATAAGAGTTGAGGGGTTTATTCAGCATTAGGAATAAAACTATCTGGTAGTGTAAACCTTGGATGTAGATGATTGTCACTGTTGAAGTGACACCCTGACCCCATTTGTAAGAAAGGGATATAGGGGTTATAGTAGTAGGTTCACTAGGCTATCTCTGCCTGGGCATTTTTACAAGCCTACCCATAGTTTGTGGGCTTACGCCACCCCTTTAGTATGGGGAACTATACCTTATGGATGGCTGGATGGATGGATGGAAAGGACAAGGAGGAAATTTAATGATTTCAGTAGGAGATGATTTACAGGTAAATATATATTAATGAGTTTAGTAAAAAGTATGCTAGTTTGGGTTTAATGTAACTTACAAACAGTGATTTCATAATTTCTGATTTGCAAGACTTTACAAATCATTTTATAGAGTGTATAATTTTATAGCTATCATTAACCAATTAATTGATATGATTAGAAAAACTCAAAGTTGGATCTACGCATATGCCAAGGTCCTTAAATGACACTACAGTTTCAATCATTGTTTGTTGTATTAAATATTTACCCTTCAGTCTATGTCTCCCAAATCTTATATGCTTAGTTGTTGATACATTCTGAAGGGACATGATCCCCAATGTAATATCTTCTTGAAAACAGGGAATGGTAAAATAAATGACAGTTGGACCAGAAGATAATCTCTGATGACATCAAGTTTTAAAATAATAACAGTAGCCTTTTAAATATGTTCATAGGTAAGTTCTAGGTAACTGCCCTTGTGTGCCATTTTAAGCCTACCCAATTTCCCTTTTGGTACTTATTTAATCTATCCCATTTGGTGTTAGATTGGCCTTACCCATGTCATGATCGATAATTATATATTACCACTAGTGAAAATACTTGGGATCATACCATAGGTAACTTGAGAGGACCTCTGTGGGATAAAATGTTTAGAAGCTGCATCTGTCAATTAGTAGCACAGCAATTATTACTAGAATAGCAATTTCATGAGTAGTGAAGAATACCATGCAACCATAAATGCTTCTGAAGTAACTACTTTGTAGACAACACTTGAACATAACAAAGTGGCAGAGAGATAGGGTAACCAGTAAAGACTTAGGGACATTCTAGCCCAACTGTTAAGATTAGTTTTCACCTCTTGAACTGAAACAGTTAGAATAATAAAACCTGGACAGCAGCTATTGTCAAACCAGTCTTAAAGAGGAAGGGGCTTGTGCAGACCCAAATAACTCTAGGTCTATTGGTTTGCTTTCCAATTTATGGAAAATAATGTAAGCCACAGTATTAAATATACTAAGTGATGATTTATGTAATAAAGGATTTACATTAACATATTTACATTAAGGAGCACACCATAATAATTTCTAACCAGCTATTTTATAATAGTATAACACCTACTGAAAGCAACATCATGTTGATGATTTGACAGAGGAGCTCACAGATCAGGGGTCTTTCTTGAGGCTGTATATAGTTAACATTTATGCTTGATATCTGGATATCCTAAGACATATTTTCCTGCTTCTATACAGATGATTTAAAGTTAGGTAATTGTATAACAAATTATGAAAACATAGCAAGTGTGATGAAAGGAGATACTGCCAACACAGCTACCTGGAATTTTGTAAATAATTATATGTCACTGGTAAATATCAAAATGATTTATATAAGGTGCTTGTGTTACAAATGTATTATGGCTGTATGCCATGTATATCAAACTGCTCTGTACAGATGTGTGCATGTTGAAAAGGTATTTGCAAAGTGTTGTGTTTGAAATGCATCCACAATGTGCTCTACTAGAGAGAACAGAAATGTACATGCACTGTTTAAATGTATATATGCTTAACAGAGGAAACTGGAGGGTTAACTTCAGTCCAACAAATTTTAGGAAAATATTGAAAATGAAATTACTTTATAGGCTAGGTCATAAAAGTTTGGTATCTTTCAGTTTTCAATGCAGCCAGAGACAAAAAGTCTGCAACAGGGAGCTTTCTGTATTGTCTTTAGGGTGAATTAATTACTAGTCCTGAAAGCATGAAGTAATGCAACTGTTTTATGACTTCTAGCATCTGCCAAAGATCTGAGGTCTATGTATTTTTACAGCTAGATGCTAAATACTGCCAGCTTCCATCAGTGGGGGTTTCACCTGGGAACTAGGAGCCAGATGACAAAAAAATATGTCATTCTGCAAGCTATCCCAGCAGTAATATTGTAGACATTAATTTGAGAAGTCTCGTAGTGAGACAGAACATTCTGCATTCTGTCTCGGGCCTGACAACAAGTAGAAGAGCCATTCACCACACCTGCCTTGCTCTATTAGTAAGTTCTTAGGTTATAGTAATTCTCTTAGATACAGTCAGGAATGCAGTGAAGCTTAAGTAAGATAGTTTATTTATTTTTGTGAGCCTGTACTGCAATGTTATTTTAAATATTTCCTGTGGTTTTGAACTTTGATGTCACTGTGAATATATATTTATTGTTGTCTTGCTCTTTTACTATTTATTATTAAATATATTTAAACCTTTCATTGTGACTGATCTGTGTAGAGATATTGAAGTTCTGAGAGTACTTGCAAATTTATTTGGTGACACTGTGTGGGCCACCCCTAATAGCCTTGCTCTTGGTCAAGCTACCATTTGTATTAATATTAATATTACACAGTAAGATTGGACACCCTTTGTTAAAGGCCTTAAAGTAGCTAATACGGAGTGACTGGTGGCAGTGAAAACTACCTTATAGTCTGGGCAGAAGGGGACATAGTTGGTAAACCTGTGTCAGCCTTTCCCAGGTGTATGTGTGTATGCAAATCAAACCTCAAAGAATATGTGTGTCAGCTACTTAGGCAGGGACACAAAACACTGGTTGGACAGAGAGGGTGCTGGAGGTCTTGGCTTGGTCACTCAGCTGAGATCTCAACTCTATAGCTGTGCCAGTGGGGAGTCTTTTTGAGAATCTGGAGAAAGAGTGAGAAATCAGCCCTGGACTGACTGTAGCCTCTGTGTGTTTTTAAGGGAAATTTCACTTGATGCAGAGAGCTATATCTGGAAATACAGTGCATTAGATGACTAGGTCAACTCAGCTCTGTGTGCATGTACCTGTCATTCTCCCAATACTGTGTGTGTACCTGTCATTCTCCCAGTCTTCACCCCCCACTGGTGCCAATAGTGAGAACTGAGGTTCTTTGATCACTGGTCTAGTGGTGGGGTGTCAGAGCAAGTTTGCAAAATTGCTTGTACAATCTTGGCAAAATAGGCAGAGGAAAATCACATGGTAATAAGCATTAATGAGTTGAAATATATGTGTTTTGTACAGAAAAATTCAAGTAAATATATCAGTAAAGTAAAGGAGATAGAAAGCATTAGACTCAGATATCTGGGTATTGGGTAGGCAATATATGCTCAGATACTTGAGTATCTAGGTGAGCAACAAAGTTTTGACTACCAGGCTGGCCAAGTCATTATTGAATACAGTAAACATACTGGATGCATAAGGACATTTTTAAATTCTAGGGCTTGCAAATTGCTAAAAGTGGTTTACATAACATTGATAACTGCAAAAAAATCAAATATGGCAGTGAATTATTATATCCTGTTACAAAAACAATAAGGCAAAAATTGGAGAAAGTATGATTCAGATTTACTAAATTAATGAATGGACAATATATATTGCAATATGAAGATAGAATAGAAAACATGTGTCATGCTGCCAGCCCAGCTATCTGGAATTTTGTAAATAATTCTGTCATTTGTGAATATTGATATGATTTATACAGAACTGTATGTTATATACTGAGCTTCAAGAATGTAACTCCAGCATACCCTGTAGGAACATAGAAGATTAACTTGCAGAACTTAAGAATAGTTGAGATTAAGTTACTTTATAGCTAGGTCATAAACAAAATATGTTATTTCTCAGTTTCAGTTCAATAGCATACACAACGTCTAGAGCTAAATGTTTTTCTATTGTCTTGCAAGAAAAGTATTAACTAGGTTTAAAATGTAAAGTGTTTTATTGTTTTACGACTTCCAAGATCTGGCAAACATCTGCGAGATATGTATTCTGAACACATAGATGTGAAATTCTGTTAAGTTTCTGTTTAGCTTGGGAACTGAAGTCAGGTGACAAAAAGTGATGTCATCCAGGTAACCCAGCAGTAACAAAACACTCTTTTGGCTTTTCCCAGTTAGGGGTCACCACAGCGGAACTCCAGTCTGTTAAAGATTGGCAGTGGATTTTTATGGTGCCGAATTGCCAGCTCGATGCTCTACCTTCAAAGAAGGTACACCCATTCACGCATGCACCTACCTGCATGTCTTTAAACATCACTTGACCATGGGGAGGACATGCAGACTCCAAACAGAAGATGCTCCAGCTGAGAATCGAATGGGAGAACTTCTTGCTGTGAGGCTACAATGCTAACTGCTGCACCACTGCGGTTCTAGAGTTCTTAAATTAATATCACATTTTGCTGCTAACCCAGCATCAAAATGTGATATTAATTTAAGAACTCTCTCAGAGAGAGACTGTGCATTTTGTATTTTGTCTTAGACCTAGCAAGAGCATCCACTCATCATCACCATCTGCCTGGTTCTGTAAGTAAGATTAAGGGCATAATATCTCTTTTAGATATAGATAGGAATATAGTAAAGATTAGTTTAGATGTTTTCTGTATTTATTTGAGACTGTCCTGCAATATTGTTTCAAAATATTTCCTGTGATTTTGAACTCTGAAGTAACTGTGCTTGTGGACTAAGTATTGTCTTGTTCTTTTATTATTTATTATTAAATATATTTAAAACTATCTTTGTGACTGATATTTTGTGAGACATATTTAAGCTACTAGTGTACTTGTATATGTATTTGGTGACACTGTACAGACCACTCCTAAATGGCCTTGCTGTTGGTCAGACTACCATTTGGATTATTAGTAACATTACACAGTAGGATTGGACACCCTTTTCCAGGTGTGTGTGTGTGTGTGTGTGTGTGTGTGTGTGTATATAAATCAAATCTCAAAGTGTGTGTGTCTGTGTGTGTGTGTGTGTGTGTGTGTGTGTGTGTGTGTGTGTGTGTGTGTGTGTGTGTGTGTGTGTGTCAGCTACTTGGGCTGGGACACAAAGCACTGGTTGGACAGAGAGGGTGCTGGAGATTTTGGCTTGGCCACTCGGCTGAGATCTCAACCTTATAGCTGTGCCAGTGGGGAGTTGTATTGGGGATCTGGAGAAAGAGAGAGAAACCATCTCTGCGTGCTCTTAAGGGAAATTGCACTTTACTGTATGTGCACTTGTCATCCTCCCAGTGTGTATGTCTCCTAGCTATTGCCAGTGGTGAGGATTGAGGCTCCTTTACTACTGGGCCAGTGTGGGGTGTCACAATGTGTTTTCTGTAAGTTACATATAATGATGGGGGGGGGCTAAGAAAGGTATTTCAACTATTCAAGAGCCTGTTTTAATGGAAATATCTTGGACTGCGGAAAAGTGAACAACCTGTTTCATTTTATTTGGTATGTATATGTAATAAGAGTACTTAATTATAAAACAGTTTACAGAAAGGATTCCTGGTAAATGGAATGCCCTTCCCAAAGTGTACAAACCTGTGAGAACTGATGTCTTTTAAAGTTATTTTTGATAGTTTTATGGATCCCACTACTATGTTTTTAGACAGTGTTATCAAGTGTAACGCCATGTCTGCATGTCACTGTTTTGCATTATAACCACTGCAGAGATGCATGGTCTATTATGAAAGTGAAGCTACATTCCAATAAATAACACTGTAAAGGAATTAGTAATTGCAAGACATTTTCATTCTTTGGTGGGGTACCTTGTTTCAGCCTTCCCTGGATTCCTACTTAGTCAGTAAACTGGATATCCTACTTCCTGAGAAAAATTCCCAACCTTTCTTTGGATGCACTGACAGAATAAAAGTTTTAAAAAAGTCAGGGACAGACAGCACTGGTTCTTAGCCTATGGGAGCATTTGGTTGATTAAATACTTTAGCTGTATCTATGGTCTACCTTATCTGGTTAGATGCCTTACCCTTTGTAAGGTCTGTTTGAGGACAAGCTATGATATAGAAGATGGATATGAATTTTATATAGTAGCCTGCTAGTCCCAATAATGCTTTCAAATGTCATTTGGTACTGGATACATGCCAGTTTTTGGCAGCTTCTGTTTTTTTTCTGTTTGGGGTCTAATTATCCCACTTTTAATCACATGCCATAGACATCTGGCTTTTGTCACGCAAGGCTTACTTTTCATAATATTATGTGTTAGTTCTTATAATCTTAGAGTACAGTAGAGCTTGTACATTGGAAAAATGTGACTCCCAGTCTTCTGAATAAATTACTACAGCATTGTAATATGTAGTTGAGTACTTGGTGGGAGGTTTCAAAATTTTAACCAATATTAATGTCACAAGTATAAGACAGCATAATGAAAAAGACCTTCAGAAATAGAGAATGTAGTCTTCTTTTTGGCTTTAGGAGGGACAGAAGTCTGCCAGTACTCCTTTATTAACTATAGGGTAGTCACAAACCTTTAATGCCTAACCTCTCTTTGAGATCATCCACTGAGGGCATTGAACACATTTCAAATGTATAGATTTCTTTCAATTTTTCAGAAGGCATTGGAAAATCTTATGAAGCCATCATATTTTAAGACCAACGTACTTAGACTGTTCTGTTCTCTTGGGGAATCCTAATAATTCCTAGTTTAAAGATTTTTTAACCTCTTCACTTATTGCTTTTCTTTATGACTTTGGTATTCTATGCAGTTGTAGGCTTTCTTTCTTTCTCAAAACAGTTTCAACAGGATGATTTATTATACCTGTTTTACTTGGTAGCTCCAAAATATTTCTCAATCAAATTTCATTTACTTTTTGCATCTGGGCATTAGATCATAAATGTAGCTAGGGTGGGGTGAAGGGCTGGTGCCCAAAAGCCCCAATGCAAGCTGTTACAGGGCACAGTTAGTATGAGCTAATGTTGTGGGAGTGCAGTACTGATATTTCCTTATGAAGCCACAAGGATATTGAAGCTTCATAAATGAATGCTGATACTAATATTGTGGCCACAGCTATAGTGCAGACGTATTCAATGTGCTGTAATTGTATCAAGCTGCTGGTTACATTTTTAGCAAGCAGATTGCTATAGTTTTTTTTTTTTTTGGAAATCATCTTTGAAGAGGTTTTTTTTAGCTTTCCAACTGAGTTGAATGGGTGCCAGTTTGGTGAACTACACAGGGTACAAGATGACCTAACTACAGTTCTGTCTTTGAAAATATTTACCTGTATGAACTGCAATGAGAAATCACTGATGTTATCTCATTGTTCTCAGAGAATGATCTGCAAATATATAGAGCTGAGTATATTTTTTGGTTATAGAGTTTGTTAATTGTTGCTTAGATCTCTGTTGAAACTATTGTCTCACTGTTCTGAGAGACTGATCTGCAAATATACAGAGCTGATTATATTTTTTGGTTTTAAAGTTTGTACTGTTAGTTGTTGCTTAGATCTCTGTTGAAACTGCCCCCCCCCCCATTTTCTGCCATGTCTTCAGTTGGTATAACTGGTCTTTACAACTTGTGTGTTATCTAACTCAAGGATCACTTAATATGACCTGTTAGTAACATTTTGCATTTAATTGCTGGAACCTGTGTTCTGAGAGACTGCCTTCCAGACTATCTGCAAATATACAGAGCTGAGTATATTTTTTTGGTTATAGAGTTTGTTAATTGTTGCTTAGATCTCTGTTGAAACTGTTGTCTCTCTGTTCTGAGAGTCTGATCTGCAAATATACAGATCTAAGTATATATTTTTTTGCTTATAGAGTTTGTTAATTGTTGCTTAGATCTCTGTTGAAACTGTTGTCTCCCTGTTCTGAGAGACTGATCTGCAAATATATAGAGCTGAGTATATTTTTTTGGTTTTAAAGTTTCTACTGTTAGTTGTTGCTTAGATCTCTGTTGGAAATGTTTTGTCCTACCCACCCTCCCTATTTTTGGTTTGTAGTTTAAATTTGGTGGCTTTTGCAGTTGCCCACCCCACTGTAGATTTGATCTGGGACACTCCCCCAGTCCCATCTCTTAATCACATTCTACCTAATAAACTCTTTCTGCACTTGCTTTTTGTCCTTTTTAATTTAATTGCATTTTTTAAACTGTGTTTGGTCTAATATTGCTACATACTCAAGTGTGCTAGCTTGCACTACATGTGAATTGTTTTTACTACTGCTTTTGCTACTTTTCTGTAAAAAAAATATATATATAAAAAACTGTAAGCCTGTTTCCTACCGTTCCTGTAACTAGTGTTCCAGATACAGATTTGCTGTATCCAGGACTGTATGTAAGCTTCTGAGCCCCCCAAGCCTTTCTGTGCTGGAGGGAAGCCTTCTAGATTATCAGTGGGAGTGGTAAGCACTAGGTAACCTGTCTACCACATAAGGAGTGGTTCTGGCCCAGAAATTGTAGTTACTGGCCATTTGGACAATCTCTTCCATCTCTTTCAACTTTCTGATTTGAAAGCCTGCAGTTGCACTTGTTTCTGTCCTGTAACCCGTCTAGTGCAGATACAGATTCTTAGTTTTAGCACTTAAATTTGCTTATTCATGCTCAGCACTTGTTCAGAACTTGTAAGCACTAAATAAGCTACTAATTGCTATAGCACTCAATCTTCCTCATTACCTCAAGAAAAACAGTTTTTGTACTTAGTTTTCTCACTTGCTTAGAGAAAAACAGCTCTTGTACTCACTTTTCCTCACTTATCTAGAGGAAAATATTTTTTTATTCAGGCATGTCCAAGGGTCAGTTCCCAGTGTTCTCTCCATCTATCTGATAAATCTGGGCCACTTGAGGCAATGTAGAAATTGCCTCATGTACACAGACAACCCTCTCCTCCTACCACCCAACACTACAACCTGTAAGAGATGCACTTATCTAGCCAAACTAGAGGTAAAGCTCTCTCCAACCAAGACTGAACTTGACAGTTATGAGGAGAAGGTAAACATTTGCACCACACCACACACATCACATAGTCTTACTAAATCTACACCACCAAAATCCACACATAGTAACACAAAAACATTGGCGGAGACTCTCAATAATAATCTGTCTAAGCAGCAGAGACCTCCAAAGCAGAAACGCAAGCAACCTCCATCCCCCAACACAACTCAAATGACACATAGCCCACAGACTCAGTGTGCCACTCAACCACAGTCAATAAGGCAAAACAACGTACCCAGCACACTAGTCATAGGTGACTCTATAGTCAGGCACACTGATGTCCCACTCACCAGGCTAAACAAGGAGATGGTTACTGTCAGCTGCCTGTCAGGTGCCAGGATCCACCACATAACCCATGCACTCAGGTCACTCCACAGCAAGTACAAATATGACTCTGTCATTGTCCATGTTGGTGTGAATGACCTGAGATATACCTCCCTGGACTACATGAAAAAAGACATGGAAGAGCTTTCCAATCTTGTAGTCCAGACAGGTATGACCCTAGACCAGAGTAGCATTCTGCCATCACCCAGAATGATACTGCAGTACAAGGACAAAATGATTTACTTCAACAATTGGCTAAGCTTCTGGTGTCATTCTAATGGGATCCAGAATCTGTCGGCTTGGGATGACATGGTTGACAGACCATGATGCTTTGCCACAGATGGCCTGCACCAGTCGCCCCTGGGATTCTGGATACTGGCTAAGGCTCTTGCTGCCCCTATAGTGTCTTTTTTAGGCAAGGTTCAAATAACAAATTCACCATCATAACAGGAACAGGCAAGCAAAAACTGAGGGTAATGCTACTCAATGCTAGAAGTCTAAATCTCAAAATGCACTCACTTGAGGCACTCCTTAAAATGGAGAATATCGATATCTGTGCAGTAATTGAGACCTGGTTCAAGGCTCCAGAGAGCACCCCTGCACTACCAGGCTATAACTCATACCACAGTTTTCGACCATGTAGTCTGGACCGAAACACCAAAAGTGGAGGTGTGTCCATATTCATTAAGGATATCCACACCTCCAGGCTAGTTGCTCAGCACAATGCATCTAAGGTTATCCAAGTGCAACTAACTCTGGGCAAAACTGCAATCCAAATTGTAGCTTGCTACAGATCCCCCACCATGCCCCAGGATTCCCACTCCTCTTTTCTTGATATACTGGAAAATATTAGGGTTCAACCAAACACTCTAATAATCGGCGACTTTAACTACCCTACCAATAAGTGGGAAAACTACTTGTGTACCAGCTCCTTTGCTCAATGCTTTCTGGAATTCATAAACTCCAATGCCCGGATCAACTTATCCACACCCCCACCAGGGGCAACAATATCGTAGACCTAGTCATTACCAACATGAGTGACCAGTGTTCCACACCTGACGTCAACTCCTCATTGCTCTGATCCGACCATAAGCTAATCACCCTTGATATCCACATCCTGCCCCTACCCCCCCCCCCCCATTAAGGAAACCACAGTAAAAAAATTCTCCAAAGCCAACTTCATGCTTCTTAAGACAGAAGTGGCGAACTTCATGGCACCCATGCAGATGGGCAATACAGTTACAACTGCTGAATCCTACACAAATGCACTCTATAAGCACTTACACAAGTGCATGGATTGTGCTATCCCAAACAGAACCAATCTGCAACAGAAGGAAACAACTGTTGCAAAAGAGAGTAAAATCCCATGAGTGGAGGAGCTCCCTGATCAGCCTCAGTAAGAAGCTGATATCCCTTATAAGATCCTCTAAAGCTAGCTATGAAACCAAAATCACCACTAATTCCAAGGACAACCACAAAGCATTCTATAGCTATGTCAAGAATCTCGATGGCAACACCCAGATCTGCTCTGAGTTACAGCACAAAGGCATGAAAATTACAGAACCAACTGATATTGCCAACATCCTGGCAGATAGGTTCAGTGCTAACTTTACCCCCCTCTCACCCCCTAAAGGGCCCATATCTATACAGGAAGAATGCAGAGTGCCTGTAATCACAACTAAGCAGGTAAATGCTACACTCTCTAAAGCCAAAAACACAGCATCCATGGAACCGGATAACATCCCAGGCTGCATTTTACACAAACTTCAGAACGAACTGGCTTCCCACTTAAGCACCATGTTGAATAATAGCCTCACATCAGGCTTTGAGCCCACTGAATGGAGCACAGCAACAGTTATCCCACTCCACAAAGGGGGAGCCACCACTGATCCCGGGAACTATCGACCTATTAGCCTGACAAGCCTGGTCTGCAAGGCCATGGAACGTATCATCATGGAACTCATAAACAAAGACATTGGTAACCTCCAAACTCTGGATCCCACCCAGATTGGGTTTGTAAAAGGCAGATCATGCCTCCTGAACCTGATCAACTTCTTTGAGGCAGTCACCAAAGCTGTAGATGAGGCTAAGCTGGTTCACACAGCCTATCTTGACCTCGTCAAGGCTTTCGACACCACCCCCCATTCTGGAATTATAGATAAACTCACTAAACTTGGTATAAATCCCTACATCACAAGATGGGTTGCTAACTGGCTTACTGACAGAACACACACTGTAAAAGTTGCAGACTCCAAATCTGACCTCAAAGCAGTGACAAGTGGAGTACCACAGGGTTCCGTCCTGGGATCTGTCCTGTTTGATATCTACTTCTCTGAAGTACAGGCTAACACAGAAGATCTCTTGCTAGTGAAGTTCGCAGATGACTGCAAACTAGGAGCCATAGTCAAGTCCCCAAATGATGTGGGCATCCTACAGAAGGGCCTCGCTGAGACAGGTTGCTGGTTTCAGAGCCATGGCCTCAAGATCAATGCCAAAAAGTGCAGTATCATCCCCTTTGGTAAAAACTATGTACCCATGAACTACCACATAGGCAACAATCTAATTAACACCAAATGCGTGATAAGAGACCTTGGGACCCAGGTGGACAGTAGTCTCTCCTTTGATAGTCACATTGCCACAGTAGTCAGGAAGTCCTTCTACATGGCACACCTCATCATAAAAGGGTTCTCATCCAGGAAAGAAGAGGTCATTGTTCCCCACTACTCGACACTCATTAGACCCATTATAGAGTACAACGCCCCTTTTGGAATGTACCTCACAAGACATCTGCAGCAGCTGGAAAGGCCACAGAAGTACCTCACAAAGAGGATTACTGGCCTCAAACAAATGCCCTACACTGACCACCTCAAAAAACTCCAGCTTTACTCTGTAGCATATCGCCTACTCTGAGGTGATCTCTGCCTAACATATAAAGCCATGTCAAACCCAGAGCTGTTGGACATGCTACACCTAAAGAAATCCCAATCCCTCCAAGCTACATGCTCTGTGGACCTAAACCTTGTCACCACAATAAACAGGACATACTGGATGAATAGATTCCTGCCCCAGAGACTTCCCATACTCTGGAACAGGCTACCCATCTATGTCAAGCAAAGTTCTTCATTAGCACTCTTCAAGAAAAATCTTGATAAGTGGAGGTGAAATAGGAAATACACCCTGGGGATCACTTCTTTGTCTCTGCTCGACAGTGGCACAGGAAAATAACTTTCTTGGGTGGCGTAAGCCAGGGAACCTTGTTGGCTAGGCTTACGTAGACCCTTGGGCCGATAGCCTAGTACCTACCTATGAACCTAAGAACCTATACAATAATATTAGTATCTATATCAGCTCCTAGACTGACTAAAGAAGCTTCAGCTTCCTCCATGGTTTTAACACATTCATATGATATATCTCCACTGGTTTTCTGTTTCCAGTTTGTTTTATTTTGTAGTTCACTTTGTTCATTTTCTCTTCCACCTTTAAGGGTCCTTGCCAGCTTTGTAGGATTTTACTTTAAGTAAAAAATAAATAATAGTGATACCTTCTACCATCTTTTAAACTCTCTGTATGTGGGGTTTTGTTATATACCCTCTGTTATATCTCTTGTGTCCTTTGCATATATATCTTGACTAGTGGCATAACAACCTTTAACTTATCTTGCCAGTTTGAAAGGTGTGCTATCATACTTTTAAGTAGAGACTTTTATGTCTATTCACAAGGATTGTCTTTTTGCAGAGGTAAACATTTGTGAATTAAACAAATATTGTTTGTGTGTGGATAAAAAAAAGGAAAAAAATGCCAGATTTGTAAAAGACAAAACATGACAGATACAGTAAGGACACAGCTAAGACTTAGCCTGTGAGATATGACAATTGTGATGCTTCTGTGAGACCTTCCCTCCCAGCACTTAAAAGATCAGTGTGTTGCCCCATACCCCATCCCAATGTAACTTTCGCTCATGTCAAATCAGCCTGAAACATGGTTAAATATATGCAGGCTGGTATTGCAATTACTGTTCTTTTTGGTGGCAGTGAGCACTTTGCCAGCCTAACCATATGGACTTGCATATATAGTCATCCATTTTGGAAGAGAACTGCTCATTCCATACCTCTCAACGTCTTAGTGTGAGAAATCTGGACAAAGGCTCAAAGTCAGGGACAGATTTTAATAATAGCTCTAATAAACTTAGAAAGTTACTAGAATAACACAATTTTTGCACTAGCATGTATTTTTGGAAGAGCATGAAGTCTATATCTGAAATGTCTATCATAATTCAGTGATTTCAGTCCTCAAAGATTTGCCAGAAAACCACAAATTTTATGAAAAACAGATGAAAATATAAAGCAGAAATCTGGACAGTCTATGAAAGCCTGGACATTTGAGATTTATGGGCAGCACTGCTTTAATGTCATAAAACAGTAAATCATTTATACTTTACTTGATGTCATTGCACTTTGAGTGTGGGTTCTTTTTACTCTTTCAGGATTTGTTGTCTCAGTGGAGCATCACATTCAAATGGAAGCTTATGTAAGATAAGTTAAATTAATCCTATCTGTCTGCTGCATATTATTTGCATAACTTACCAGCTCTGTGCTACAAAAATGCTTATTTAAAGCTTTAACAGTTTTGTATATATATATATATATATATATATATATATATATATATATATATATATATATATATATATATATATATGTATGTTTAATTTCTGATATAAATATTATGGTGATTATTGATTCTCTAGTCCTAAAAATGTATACCTTCTAATGAGTGCTTTATATTTATATATTACATTGACTGGGAGTTAATCTCTTATGTTTTCCTTAAACATTTGGTACAAGCAGCATGACAGAATCTATATCAGGATTTCCTACTAATTTGTCTCCTGTCCTTAAAAGGCATATATTGCTTTCACTGCAGGGTTTAGCAGTTGCTAGCTTTCTGTGTTTTGATGACAAATTTCAGGTTATGTTGATTACCTACTAACAGCAGCACAGTGACACAGTGGTTGACATTCTGCCCGATAGCGCTGAATTCAACATTTCTTTTGCCAGCTTGTAATGTCTTCTCTATGGAGTCTACATATTTGACCTTTGTCTATGTTACTGTCCTCTTAGGTAGGTGAACAAAAATACTTAAGTGTGTGTGTGTGTGTGTGTGTGTGTGTGTGTGTGTGTGTGTGTGTGTGTGTGTGTGTGTGTGTGTGCACGCGCGCACGCGTGCGTGCTTGACTGTCAAAGTATGTTTATTCTTCATTCAGTACATTTTTGCCATTATGTTGAGCCACTTCTGATGGCATAGGCGGATAAAGCCATAATTATAACTCTGGTGATTTGAACTTGATTAGTGGCTGGGGTGCTTTTTGGAACATGGGGAAGATAAAATCAACAAGACTTCACTGACTCACCCTTCTTCAAGGGAGGGTATGGAATGTGTACCCCAGGTGCAAGGTCCCATGTTAGAATATTTGGTTGAGATTTAAAACAAAATTAGTGCTGACCTCAAGTGGGGTAGGACAGTCTTGCATGGTTACAGCACTCATAGAAGTAATAAAACAAACAAAACCAGCAAGCCGTGCTAAAAGAACTAGAAAACTATTAGCATGGCTTGCTGGTATTTTTTGTTTTATTGGTCGAGTTTTAATACCTGTTCCATGTTTCTTCGCTTATTTTTTTTATCACTCTTAGAAGTGAGTGACACTTCCTCCCTGACATCCATTGTATGCCTATCTCTGAACAGAAAGCCAGGCACATGTAGTGCAGTTAGAGCTTAAACAAGAGAATCTCCATTCCTCCCATGTTGATGACAGTCCTGGTGACCATCTACTCAACCCTTACCCCAGAGAAATGAGTGTTCTTGACAAGGAAAAATGAAGGTGCCAGTAGGGTGGCCAGGAGAGAGAAACTATGATGTCAGCTGAGGAGCAGAACAAAAAAAGGCAAAGAAATTGTGATAATTTCTAACCCTATGTACTGCATAAAAAAACAGGAAAATGTATTAAGAATTACTGCTTCTCCCTCACACACACACCATGCACTCAATGTATGTGCTTGTGTGTGTATATGTATATACACACACACACACACATATATATATATATATATATATATATATATATATATATATGTATATATATATATATATATATATATATATATATATATATATATATATATATATATATATATATATATATATATATATATATATATATATATATATATATATATATATATATATATATATATATATATATATATATATATATATATATATATATATATATATATATATATATATATATATATATATATCTATATATATATATATATATATATATGTATATATATATATATATATATATATATATATATATATATATATATATGGGTCTACTTCTCTTTATCGAAGAAACACTTCCGCGAAAAAGAGAAGTAGATCCACACTTGCGCGAAAGTTCATTTAACCAAAAGTGCACTTCCGAGAGGAACGGTTCAACGAACCGTTAAGGAACACTGAGGGCTGAAGCACACTACAGTGGGGAAAAATGAATTTACCTGTTTCCCCACTGTAGTGTGATCTCGGAGTTGGTATATTTAAGTAGGGGGGTGTGGGTCCACAGCCCCCCACATGGGGGGTGCAGGGGGGCTTGTCACATTGTTTTGGCGTTCGTTTACAGTTTGTTGAACCATTCTTCACGAAAGTACACTTTCGGTTAAGTGCACTTTCGCTTAAGTGTGGGTTGACTGTTCTTTTTCGAAGAAGTGTTTCTTCGATGAAGTACAGTAGACCCATATATATATATATATATATATATATATATATATACATATATACATTTTATTTATTTATTTATTTTATTTTACATTTGTTGGCTGGGCTAGTCTAGCTGGATACATGTCCATTTTCAGTAGAGGCCCAGGGAGATAAGCTCCAAGCATTAGTAAATTACAAAAAAAAAGATTACAATAGTTAAAAAATGACTAAATTCAAATACAAAGAAATTAAAAAAGATTTAAGAGAATCAAAAATTGTTTCTGTGAATAATAGCTCGCAGGCTGTGCAAGGTTTAAAATACAGTTGAGTACAAGGACATTCAGTATTCTGAAAATAATGATTAGTAGGTCTGAGAAAGAGAAAGAGAGAGCAGAAGAAGGCACGAATCACAAGGGCTAGAATAAGGTTAGATTCTATTGATTAAAGCTGTAGAGGGGACAAAGGTTGGAAGGAAGGGGTATAGAAAAAAGAGCATTAAGGGGGAAAAGGTAGGGTTTAGTCTGGTTTAGAACAGGGACAAAGTCAATGAAATTTCAGATGTTCTTTGAGATGTTTCTTGAAGAGTGGTGTGGATGAGAGCGAAGAACGGTATATATATATATATATATATATATATATATATATATATATATATATATATATATATATATATGTACTGAAATCTCGAATTTCAGTATCTCGAGACCATAAAGTAGAATTTTTAAAATCACAAAACTCCATGACCGCGAATCTGGAAATGTCAAATTCATGGTTATGATGTTCCGGTATTTGTCGCGGGATGTAGTGTGTACGGTTTAGTGTGTGGATTTGGCTGTTATGTAAGGTAAGTGAGTATTTTGTTATGGTTTTAGGTATTTGTTTGAGTGTTTCTGAGTGTCTTTGGAAGTTTTATGTGTGGGTTAGAGTAGACAGGTAAAAGTATGAGTGTTTAAGTGTTGAAAGTGGTGGTGTTTGTGTATTTGTGATGTATGTGTGCACGGGTACTGTAGAGTGTGTAGTGGTGAGTTTGCTGTCTTTTTCTGTTTAATGTGATATCGAAGTTAGTATATATAAGTAGAGGGGTCTGCAGAGGCACAGCCCCCCCACATGGTGGGTGCTGGGGGTCTAGCCCCCATGCTTATATGTAGTGTGGGTAGGATGGTGTACGTGTTGTGTGGTGTATGGTGTGTTTATGTTCCTGATTTTGTGTTTCGCTGCTTTGGGGTTTCCGGATTTCAAGCATTCAACTTTATGGTTTTGAGATAGTAAAATTTGAGATTTCAGTAGTTCAAGATTATAAAGTGGGACCATATATATATATATATATATATATATATATATATATATATATATACATATATATGTGTGTGTGTTTATGTGTGTGTGTAGGACAGCTGATCAAATGATCAGCTACAACACCACCCAGAATATTGATATTAAAATAGTGAAACAAACTTTTATACATTTTGAGCATGTGTCAATGGTTACCTTGGAGGAGAGTAAACGATATACAAGTATTTTTGTAGAGGGCAAGCCCCCTGCACCCTACACACCTTCTGCTAATTATATATACTAATTACACAATCCCAAGGAAAGGGAATATTCCCCTACCTGGGGATTATCAGTCTTGCACACGTTTACCATCTGTCGACTAAATGGTGTAGACCAAACAGATGTTGATGTAACAGGTTATTCAACTAGCTGCCTCTATATATATATATATATATATATATATATATATATATATATGTGTGCAGGTTCACTAGGCAATCTCAAAATACTGAAATGTCAAATTTCAGTATTTCGAGACTGAATAGTCGAACACCCACATACCCGAACACCCAAAACCGTGAATAGCACAATAGCGACCACACACACACACACACACACACACACACACACACACACACACACACACACACACACACACACACACACACACACACACACACACACACACACACACACACACACACACACACACACACAAACAACATAACTACATAAATACACAACACACACACACAACACATACATACACACACACACACACACACACACACACACAAACACACACCTACCCTACCTATAAGCAGGGGTCAAGCCCCCCTGTGCCCCCATGTGGGGGGTTGTGCCCCCACACCCCCCTACTTATATATACTAACTCTGAGGTTGCACTAAACACACAAACAAACAAGCAAACAAAAGACACCACTGCACACACTCACACACACTAACATCCCTAGCCAATACCCTTACATAAACACCACTTACCTAAAACCCCAGATAAATCCACAAACCGTACCGCACGTCATGAACATGACACCACCATAGCAGATTTGACATTTCCGCAGTTGACATAGTGCAATTTCGTGTAACTGCACTTTCGTGTATTCAGCCTCGATGTACTGAAATTCGACATTTCAGTACATCGAGATTCTCTAGTGTTTCCGTATATATGTGTGTGTGTGTGTGTGTGTGTGTGTGTGTGTGTGTGTGTGTGTGTGTGTGATCTTATATTACTTCATTGAGTTTTCAGAAATTCTATCATATGGTCTTGACTATATGAATTTCAGGTTTCCAAAAACTTGATTATATAAACCTCCTGCAGCTGAAGCATTTGCTCTATGTCTCAAGACTATGAATCATTTAGAAGGAAACTTTCTCTCAAAGGTCTGGCACTAAGGCAGCAGATTAAGGCTATATACTGTTAAGAAGCTGATTCCTGTAGTCCAGGGTTAAATTGCCACAGCCTTTATTAACCTATTATGTGACTCTGAACAAGCCATTTAACCAGCTATTGCTCCAGGACAAATGGGAATTGGGTTAGACTCCACAATGGTCTCCTGACTGTATACTCAGTAACTACATATGAGCCTATAGTGAGTCCCTTATGTTATAATATATTAGTAGCAAAGAATAGTTATCTGTGAAACTATATAAGGATTTTAAGTTGTGCTTCCTTGGTATCAATGTGTAGCTTTAAAATTCTATTATTTTTTCATTATAGTGCTTTTTCAGCAATTTAGCATTTGGCTTGTGAACTTTTGCTCACTGCTTCATTAAGTAATATATGTTCAGTAGTGTGTTTTGACTGTGTAACCAACTAATCTGAATTAGAACCTATAATAATAAGACCAGCTTCAAGGCACAGGTGGAAAGAACCCTGCCTGTGATTCAAGTGGCTCAGGTGAGATTAGTGGGCTAAGACACTGAAGAGTTGACTGAGAAGGGTAGGAGAAATATGTCTTTTATCAGCTCATCTGTCCTGGATGAATGATAGATTTTTTCTCAAATAATACCATTCCCCAGCACCCTGTCTTATAAAACCAAAAGAATCCACCACGATATGTAGAAATGTAGAAAGCTTTTTATTAAACAAAACTGGAATAAAAACTAGCGCTTTCACATACTCCAAGTATGCTTCATCAGGTTATAACAAAATGCTGAGACCCCTTGGTTTATATACAAATTCAAATGCTGACTGTTAGTTCAATTAACTTCATTATTCAATTAAATGATTAATCATATTACTTGGCATTTAAAAGAGACAGAACGTTAATTCTACCTTCAGTTCTTAGACAATTAATATAAACTATAAAAGTACCAACGTAGATAGCAAATTCTTTTGAGAATAATTTCTAAAAACATATTACACCAGATGTAATGCCATAACTACATAAAAAAGGTATTACAGTAGGAAAAATATATGTTAAATTATATTAAATAATACAACATAGAATAGCATGAAGTATAATAAAATGAATGATTGATGAATAAATAAATGCAATTAATTCTATATATCAACATCTCATAAACCACATATATATCATAATGGCTAATATAAAATTACCACTAACTGTATATAAATAAATATAGAAACAATATATACAGAAAAAATATAATATCAAACTTGTTATCTCACAATAATTAAAAATGTATGTATATAAAATAAAGTAATAAATAATGAACTATATCTGGTAAATGATGAACTTCAAATATTTAATCAATTGACATTGATCTACAACAAATTGTATCATCAAAAGTTGTATCATATAATGCTTTGATATTGTTTAATATATTCATTATTTCTTTATAACTCATTATTATCTACGTGCTTCTAATATAGGTTTAATGCTAATAGCAGTATTAAGTCCAGGTTCTATATGTGCCCGCAACCTGAAGATCCATTCTAACTCAATTTTCTCTAAAAAATTCATATTATCACCACCTCTCATAGTTGGTTTTATTATTTGTAAAACTCTAAAATTAAAACTATGGTCATGATACATGTTAATATGCTTGGCTAAGGCATTAGTTAGAATCATTTTCCTGATTTCATATACATGATTGTATATACGGTCCCTCAGTCTCCTAGAGGTTAGCCCTACATAATATGCTTGGCATTTGGTACAGGTAGCCAAATAAATCAAATTTGTGGTGTTACATGTAGCATATAAAGTGGATCTATGTGTAATTCAAAGTTGGTACTATGAATTCCTTCTCTGTTGTAATTAACTTACACATATTACATTTCTTACATGGCCAAGTTCCCATCAAGACCCTAGTCTCTCCACCTTTCAAAGGCCTACTGACCTTCTTATCAATACACAACCAACGCTTCAGGTTCTTGCTATTTCTATACCTGAAGTGTGGTGTTGAACCTATTAGTTTTCTCAATTCAGTATCTATTAGTAGGATATCCCAGTTTTTCTTTATAATCTCTACAATATTACAATTATCATTTGTATACCTGGTAGTAAAAGGTACCATGTTCATTTTGCTATTAGGAAAATGTTGTAGAGCCTTATTATATACCCTCTTAACTTTGTAATCTCTATTGTTATAAGTAGCTTTAATAGCATCAGACTGGTGTCTATCACTAGGGTCTTCAATAAAGCTCGATGGGTAACCCCTATCAGTGAGTAACTTGTTTAAGATGTTTAACTGTTTATTTCTTTCAGATATCTCAGCACATAGCCTGGTAATCCTATTTTTTTGGTTTTTCACTATGTTAGGAAAAATAAACCTAGGATGCATGCTATTATATTGTAAAATAGCATTTTTCCAACAGGGTTTTCTAAACAATTTGGTAGTAAGAGAATCTTTACCAACCTTCAAAATAGAGATGTCTAAAAAGTCAATTTTTGTCAGTGAGTAATCTAAAGTAAACCTTAAAAAATCTGTAGTTGTTTCTAGATAGATAACCAAGTCCTCTAATGCCCCTCTGTGTATGTGTCTGTGTGTGTGTGTGTGTGTGTGTGTGTGTGTGTGTGTGTGTGTGTGTGTGTGTGTGTGAGATCTTATATTACTTCATTGAGTTTTCAGAAATTCTATCATATGGTCTTGACTATATGAATTTCAGGTTTCCAAAAAGTTGATTATATAAACCTCCTGCAGCTGAAGCATTTGCTCTATGTCTCAAGACTATGAATCATTTAGAAGGAAACTTTCTCTCAAAGGTCTGGCACTAAGCCAGCAGATTAAGGCTATATACTGTTAAGAAGCTGCTTCCTGTAGTCCAGAGTTAAATTGCCACAGCCTTTATTAACCTATTATGTGACTCTGAACCAGCTATTGCTCCAGGACAAATGGGAATTGGGTTAGACTCCACAATGGTCTCCTGACTGTATACTCAGTAACTACATATGAGCCTATAGTGAGTCCCTTATGTTATTTATTTATTTATTTATTTATTTATTTTACATTTGTTAACTGGGAGAGTCCGACTGGATACATGTCCATTTTCAGCGGAGGCCCGGGGAGAAAAGCTCCAAGTACATAACAGACATATGAACATTGTTAATGCAAAAAAGGAAGATAGTTGAGTTCTAAATACAATATAAAGATACATCACATCTTGGGAAAAAAACAACAGCAGCATATAAAAAAACATAGGTCAGTTACAAAGGCGAGGCGCCTTGTTAAAAAGCGGTTAAGGATAGTGAGGTAAGAGAAGGGTAAATGATAGTGGTTAATCAGGTTTGGAACAGGGACATTGCCAGAGAGTATTGAGATGGGGTTTAAGCTTTTTTTTTGAATTGTAGGAGTGAGGGTTCTGAGGTGAGCATGGTCGGTAGGGAGTTCCACATTTTACCTACAAAGTTTGAGAATAGAGAATCCACAGCAGAATTATTGGCTTTGGTAGTTTGAGCTAAGATCTTATTGGAGGAGCGTAAAGATCGCAGGTTAATATAGGGGTGAATGATGTTTTTCAGAGCTGGTGTTTTCTCTGGGTGATACAGTATCTGGTGAGCCGTTTTGAGTTGGTTGAAATGGAGTTTGCTGGAAAACTCTAACCACCCTAGTTGCTTCAAGTTAGTGCAGTGGTGCATTCTAAAGGTGGAATTTGTGGCAAATCTAGCTATGTGATTGTAACAAGAAGCAAGTTTGTTAAGGGTTGTCTTGTTTAGGTTTGTAAAGAGGGGAGGCATAGAAAAGAGTTGATAGTAGGTGTGTGCTGGCAATTGTAATTTTAGCGTGAGGAGTGAGACAGTGGTTTACTTTTTAGAGAGAACCCAAGCTTTTATTGACGGTTTTGATGGTAAGATTGAAATGGGTGTCAAATTTAAGGGAGTTATCAATGGTAACACCTAATAGCTTTGTGTGAGCTTCTGGTGATATAGTGATTCCATTGGAGGATGTAATAGAGAGGGTGGGGAAGAGTCTTGTTAGTGGGTGAGAAAGTAAGTAGTTTTGTTTTGTTGGGGTTGAGAACTAGTTGTCGACTTGAGAACCATTTTTCTATTAGGTTGAAGGTGTCTTGGGTTGAAGCAGTGAGGTCTGCCAGGTTGGAGGCAGTGCTGATGATAGTCGAATCATCTGCATATTGAATGCATGTGGCATGGGGGTGATTGTGGGCAGGTCATTAACAAAGATGGTGAAGGGAAGAGGGCCAAGAATAGATCCTTGGGGAACTCCAAGTGTAACAGGTAGGCATGTAGATAATTTGTCCTGCCATAAAACAGCCTGTTGCCTATTGGACAGGTAGGATTGGAACCATTTCAGCGTGGAATTGCTGAGTGATAGTTTTTTTTAATGTATGGAGGAGTTGAATGTGGTTCACCATATCAAAGGCCTTGGAGAGGTCTAAGAAAAGAGCAGATGATAGTTTATTATTGTTTCTGAAGTTATTGATGGTATTAGAAAAGGATAGTAGGGCTGATGTGGTACTGTGATTTGGCCTGAAGCCATGTTGGGAGTTAGCTAGAATTTTATTTTTGGTGAGGTGTTCCATCAGTTGTTTGTGGACACACTTTTCCATAATTTTGGCCAGGGTGAGAGTATAGCTATAGGTCTGTAGTTGGTTAGCTCTGAGTGAGCTACCACCTTTATGGAGAGGAATAATGTGGGACATTTTCCATATGGAGGGATGAAGGCTTCTGACAAGGTGCGGTTTATGATTATGGAGACGGATAGGAAATGGCCTCAGCTGCTTTTGCAGAAACTCAGCTGGGAGAAGGTCAGCTGCTAGCTTAGTGGGTTTTAGTTTTTAAGAACAGATGTTATAAAGGATATGGGTACTGGATCGAAGGTAAATAGATGATCTGATGTAGTTGTAGTATTCTGCTGGCATGGGTAGTGGAGTGGGCTGGTTGTTTGTTTGAATTGTGTGGCTAGGGATTGTATAGTTTCTGTTAAGAAACTATTGAATGTGTTAGCAATGTTTACAGGGCGCTGTTTGCAAGTTGTTGGAGTGGGGGTGGTTGCCTGGCCTGGGTGCAGGAGCTTGTTTAAGCCTGCCCAGAATTTTTGTGGATTATTAAGGTGTTTGTGTTGGAGGTGGAGGAAGAAGTTTTTTTTTATAATTTAAGATCATTCTTTTAGTTTCATTTCTAAGTTGCCGGAAGGTTTGGTGGGAGTGTGGGTCTTTAGAGGTACGCCATGTGACCCACATCTTGTTTCTAGATAGGATTTTGGATTTTGTTTCCTTAGAGAGCCATGGTGCGGTTTTGGTTTTAGTTCTAATGGACCGTATTGGAGCATGGGAATCTAGAATCTTGAGGAAGGTGGTGTTGAAGTAGATAACTGCCTCTTCAAGAGGAAGAGACTTGAGTATTGTCCAGTTGTGGGCTTTAAGTTCAGTTTGAAAAATGGAGGCGTTGAATTTATTATTGTTCCTGATTTTTTATGGTTGTAAGAAGGGGGTGATTTTCTTGAATTTGATAACATAGGTGAGTAAGTGATCACTCATGTCCTCTGGGTGAGTACCTGCTGAGTACTGGTCAGGATCTTTATTAGTAAGGATCCAGTCCAGGATGCTGTCTTTGTTGTGGGGTTTACCTAGTCTGGTAGGAGTGGATATGAGCTGAGAAAAGCCATGTAGATTTATGCTGCTAGATGGGGAGCTAGATGAGAAGGAATTCCAATCGATGTTGAAGTCACCTAACACTATGGATTCCTGGGGGTGAGTTTGAGTTAACCAGTGGAGAAAGTCCTCTAAGGTTTTGTTATTATTGTTGCCTGGGGATGTAAATACATGCTATATTTATGCTTTTATGTTTGTTTGGTTGAAGTTTTACAAGTAGAATTTCGGCATTGTTTGTTAGGAGGGGTTGTGGAGAGGCAAGGGAGATTTGTAATGTATTTTTGTAGAGTATGGCTACACCGCCACCTTTACGAGTTATTCGGTCTGCTCTTAGTATATCATACCCTGGTGGGATTATCTGTGTGTCTTTCATACTTGGTTTAAGCCAGGTTTCTGTGAGACATAGTAGGTCTGGGGAACAAGTGGCTAAAAGAGCATGTAGGTTGTGAATCTTATTGTTTACACTTCTGATGTTTAGATGACAGGTCAGAAGAGAGTTAAAGGGTCTAGAGTTTAGATTGAGAAGTGGAGGGGAGGATAGGGTGGAATTACAATTGAGTGGAGGGGAAGGGCCAGGGTTGGGGTGGATATCACCATCTGTGGCTAGTCTGTGATTCAGAGTGGTAATGAATTTAAGGGCTTTGAGTAGAAGTTTGTAGTAATGTTTATCATTTGGCCTAATATTGGTAGGTTTGATAATTACATAGCGTTCGAGTTCTAACAAGGTGGGTGAGTAGGGAGTTGAGTCATGACCTCTGTTGTTAATTATGGGTGAGGGGTTAGTTTGGTAGCCTGGGTGGTGGAAGCCTATGTAAGACCAGGTTTCATATAGGGTAGCTAGGTAAGGGACAAGTAGGAGGGGAAAAAGAGTTAGTATGATAAGCTTCCTGGGTGGTGTCATATTCCGTTTGATCTTAGAGGGCGGTAGTGAGGTACAGGAAGTTAGTGGACAGTAGGAGGAGTGGTTTGAAGTTATAAAAGTATGAGTACTGGGTGCGGGTGGGAGTAGGGGGCAGGGCGGAGAGCGGAGCGAGCACAGCAGCAGTGCTTTCATGAGCGGGTTTACACTAAGCCACTAGAGCCCAGGTTTCAAGATGTAACTCCTGAATAATTAACTTGCAGGTGAGTAATCTCATCTAAACAAACACCAGGTTCAATGCCTATGCTTTGGGAGCTTGTTTTTACAATTTTATAGCAGTTTGCCTTAGTTTTAGAGTGTGTTCTGTAATTTAAGTGGAGTACATGCAAACAAGCTTGGATTTTTTGTTTGGGTAAGCCTAGGGAGATTTGTGCTAGTGCTGAGGACCCTTAAATAATACTTTACTTTAAAGTCTATACTAAAATGACCAGATAATGACCTGTTTTGTTTTTACAGGTTGTGGGCAAAAGTAGAGTAGTCGCTCGAAAAGGGCGAAGTTCTTTTCTGCCTTACGCTGTGCAGGGGAAGACCTGGGAGGGATAGAGAGAGAGCTTGATTTCAGAGGCAGTCAGAAGCAGCTGTGTAGCTTAAACATTAGCCTACCCGAGGAAACCCCTAAACTATGTTAGTAAAATCTTCACATATCTTTACATATAGCATAAATCATTATAACACATTAGCATTTTACTGCAACAGTGCCTTATGACTGAGATATATATGAGTTATAACACCTTAGTAGCAAAGAATAGTTATCTGTGAAACTATATAAGGATTTTAAGTTGTGCTTCCTTGGTATCAATGTGTAGCTTTAAAATTCTATTATTTTTTCATTATAGCGCTTTTTCAGCAATTTAGCATTTGGCTTGTGAACTTTTGCTCACTGCTTCATTAAGTAATATATGTTCAGTAGTGTGTTTTGACTGTGTAACCAACTAATCTGAATTAGAACCTATAATAATAAGACCAGCTTCAAGGCACAGGTGGAAAGAACCCTGCCTGTGATTCAGGTGGCTCAGGTAAGATTAGTGGGCTAAGACACTGAAGAGTTGACTGAGATGGGTAGGAGAAATATGTCTTTTATCAGCTCATCTGTCCTGGATGAATGATAGATATTTTCTCAAATAATACCATTCCCCAGCACCCAGTGGAGACCAGGGACTTGAGTTTCATGTAAAATAGAGGAAGCACACCAATATATCATCCACAAAGTTCTGTATTGACATCAGTACACACTAGGTATGAAGTGAGACTATGGATAAAGTATACAATGAAAATACTCTCCAACAGCAGTCAGCATGGTGGTACACTGGAACACCCTGATGTCTTCTACATGTACTTACTGAATCTTCCACAAGCAGATCTCCAGTGGAAGATTCCTCCAACTTATTGGATCACAGTTCAGGAGTCAAGTGGAACATGTGTCATGGGAGCTAGCCATAGATGATCAAGGAAGGGCTGCAGGGCAAAAGGGCAGTGGGAGTGCACATAAATCAGTAAATAACTGGGGAAGTGGGCAAACAAGGTTGGATAAACAGTTTATATGAGAAGTAAGTTTTCTCTTTGTTGGGCCGAATTACAAGAAGTAGAATTCAAGGCTTTAGCCTTGAACAGTAAGGCTGCTTCTCAGCTCTTGCCACTGTGACTACTTGACTTTTCCTGCTCTGTTTGTAGTATATGTAGCAGAGTGAATGGCTTAGCCATTGTTAGTTACTTCATAATGTCTTGGGGGAAACTTCACCATCCGCAGTTATCTTGTGTGGGTTACACTGCTTCTCAGTTTTCTGAACTAAGTGCTACAAAGTGGAAACCACTCTGTCATTAAATAGTCCAAACCAAGAAGAAAGTTCACTGAGGTAAGATGCCCTCAAAGATTCCCCCTTCAACATTGTATCCTCCTGTTTGTACCAAATGTCATAACACCTAGTTCAGCTGATAAGTGAATTATTTGCATGACATTTTTAGATTTCTTCTGCTTGATGGAAAACATGCTCACTCTTCTTTTTGCCATCCCCTTAAATTGTATATTGCTTCTGACAGATCGTATCAAAATCATTTCATATTTGTTTATGATTACCTTTATGCATAATATTTGTAATCTTTCCTTTTATAATGCATTGTGCTTAAAAGACTTTTCGAAGCTTCCTACTGGAGTGTAAGGAAAACCTTCCTGTGGTCTTTTTAGAAGATTAGTCTTCTCAGGATCCTATGTTATAAGTTGTTCTATTTTGTAAACAACAAAAACCAACAGCATAAAACAAGGTAGCCAAAAAATAAAAAAGAATGCCATACTAGATGTCACTTGAACTGCAAACCAGGTTTAATGTTTAAAAACAATTGAATTTAAGTGCTTTCATTCCATTCAGCTCAAATGGGAACTTCTTCAGAAACAAAGTAGCAACTGTTCTGGTGGTTTATATAACCTTAAAGGCACCAGGCTCTATTGCATTTAAAGTGATAGTACTTACAAAACAAGTAGCAAACATATATTAAAAATGCAACAAAAGTTTAGCAGCATTCAGTATTAAAAACAACTTGGTAAGCTTTAATAAATATATTAAACTTATACAAATTCTAGCCTTTCATATATTAGTAGCATTTGTTTTTAAAACTGGTTGAAATAAGACCAGTACTATCACTTTAAATAATTTTTCATTCTATTTTGTGCTAACACCTAAGAAAGAGACATGGATGACTCCTGGGATTATTCAATAAACTGAACTGTCTCAGTGAAATGAGAATTAATATTAAAATTCCATTGTACTGACTTAAAATATTTTCTTAGAAAAAGCCACTTCTTTGCTGTAGTAGCTTGAATCTGGCTGCAGACAGTATGTAGTTTACAAAGTATGGGCCCATGTTCCATTGCTCTCAATGAAAGTGACTTACTCTGGTGAAGCTTGTGCTAATTCCAAAAGACCTATTATCAGTATAAGTGACTCACTTCAGTGCAAGGCTTATCTAGTTGGCAGTATTACACCGGAGTAAGTCGGTTACCCTGAGAGCAAGTCTTTTGGAACTGGGGCAGGCTTACACTAGAGTAAGTCTCTTACTCTAAAAGCAATTCTTTTGGAATTGGGCCCTAAATGTTCAGTGATAATGCACTTAAAATATGTTACCATTCAAATCAGTTTAATCTCATTGTCATTTAATAAACTGCTGTTTGTTTTATTTTCACTGCTTTAGTGAAGTCCAGATAACTCACTATTTTGTATAATTAAAGGTATTTTACTTTCTGCCCAACAAACACATGTAGTCACATTTCACACCCAGTATTTAGGACAATAGAATATGACAGAAAATTAATCTATTTACACAGCTGAGCAATACAAAGTCTTTCAATAAAGCAGAAGATAATTTTGTATAGGTTCATATATTCATGGGTTTATACTAGGCTATCTGCCCTGGGGCTTTTACAAACCTAGCCAGAGTGTGTTTGGCTTTTGCCACCCTTTTAGATCGGTTTACTGTGCCTCTGTAGAGTAGGTCACAGAAGATAGCCCTTTTAAGGTTAGTTTACTGTGCCCCTGTCTAGTAGGGACACAGAAGAGATCCCAGGGGTGAACTTACGATCTCCCATCCACTCGTCAAGATTTCTCTTGAAGAGGGTCAGTGAGGGGCTCTGCCTAACATGGACTGGGATTCTGTTCCAGAGTGAGGGCAACCTCTGGGATATGAATCTGTCCCTCCAGCATGTCCTATTTATTTCTGTGCTGAGGTTTAAGTCCCTAGAGCATGTAGCTCTAAGGGATTTGGATTTCCTGAGGTGGAGCATGTCCATTAATTCTGTGTTGGACATGGCTTTATACGTCAGACATAGATCACCTCTGAGCAGGCGGTAAGCAACTGAGTAGAGCTGGAGTTTCTTTAGCCGAACTGCATAGGGCATCTGTTTGAGTCCCTTGATCCTCTTGGTGAGGTACTTTTGGGGCCTCTCCAGTTGGTGCAGGTGTCGGGTAAGGTATATCCCAAATGGGGCATTGTATTCAATTAGGGGCCTGATGAGTGATAAGTAGAGGGGCACAATGACCTCTCTTGTTCTAGATGTGAACCCTTTCGTGATAAGGTGGGCTATATAGAAGGTCTTTCTAACCACTCTGGCAACGTGATTGTCAAAAGAGAGGTTTCTATCTACTTGGGTCCCCAAATCCCTAATTACTTCTTCCGTACTTAATGGATTACCACCTATATGGTAATTTGTGGGCACTTTTTCCCAAAGGGGATGACTATGCACTTTTTGGCATTAAGCTTAAGGCCATGTCTGTGTGTGTGTGTGTGTGTGTGTGTGTGTGTGTGTGTGTGTGTGGGTGTGTGTATATATATATATATATATATATATATAGATATATATATATATATATATATATATATATATATATATATATATATATATATATATATATGTGTGTGTGTGTGTGTGTGTGTGTGTGTGTGTGTGTGTGTGTGATGTGTATACTAAAGGAGATATATCTACCCTCTGAGATCAAAACAATAAGCACCATGCCAATTAACTAGACTCTCCAAATGTAAGCTGCTAGAAAAAAAGGTAGAATAAAAAATAACAGAACTAAAAAATAAACTGAAAAAAGAGAAGAAGAAAAGGAAGTAAGGGACAAAAGAAGATGTTGATGAAGAAGAATGGTTGATTCTGCAAATGCCTTTCCTCATACAGATGTCTTAGACTATTTAAAGCATCATAAATCACATGTTAATTCATAACCTGCCACGTGATTAAATTAGTAAAACAACATTGATCGAAAGGAACAATCAATATAGTGGCTTGCATAAACCTTCAAGCTTTTGAGTCAAACTTTAAAAATATATACTAAACTGACTACAAGCATCAAATAAAATGTACTCATTTTTTACTTATTTTGACCATAAACATCTAATAACATTTATCACATTGGTCTAAACAATAGATCATTGTCCTGTTTTACTTTTTGTGAACCACAGTAGCAGCAGCAACAATGTGAAGAATGTGTATCACTTCAAGTTTCAATAGGATTATAGAAGTATATGGAGTATATGACACTCAGGTGTATATTCAAAAAGAAGTGGTTGATCCCAAAAGAAATTGAAAATAGCATAAAAAAATGCAAAAAAAGCAGTATTTTCTGAAGAGGCAAGCTCGCCTGACACTTCCCACATCCCTTTCTAAGTACATCTACCAAATCTATGATTGCCATACAATGGAGAAAGGGCAAAGTCCCTGATCCCCACTGCAGAGAAAATAAACCACCATGTATTATCAGCTGATTTTTTTTGGCTGTGACTCTTTTGTGTGTGTGTGATGATAAAACCATTTGATCCCCTCAGTGACTCCCAGTTAAACAAAGAAATATATTTCCCTTTCATTGTTAATGTCAGCTATATATTCTCTAACCCTTTTGGCTAACCTTAATTTGTTTTTTGCCTATACTGGAGCTTTTATGTGTGCTGACAAAAATTACTTCCTTTCAGAGAAATCTGACATAGTGTTTACATGAAAAAAATTGTAACTGGACACCTAAAGCCTGATGAAGCCCAAATGTGACAAGCATATACAAATGAGGCATACAATATGCCCCATTTGCATTTTAAGTTTCACTCACAGGCAAATATGATTTCTTCCCAATCTTGTATTTGTAGTGTTATTTTTTTCCCTTATACAAAGCTTTAGATATACCACTGAGAAGCTTTTGATAGGGATATAACTGCCTAATACCAGTGTTCTCTGCATCCTACTGGGCAACTCAAGTCACGTTTTTAGTTTGTAACTAGTGGGCATACACAGAAATCCACTAAATATTGGGAAAAAATAAAAATAAATTAAGAATCAGACTACCTGCAGTTACAGTATCACAGCTATTCATGTAGCTGCTCTAAACTATATTTTCTGAACAACATTTTCCCATAACAGTTACTGCAGTTGCATTTCCTATACAATCACTTCTTGATTGACATGATTCTCTTCTGTGGGTCTGCAGATCACTGAATCAAATATTTTGCAAACAGCAAATTTAAATGGCTGAGACAATGGGGCACTACACAGCCTGAAGCATTTTTTGGAAATGCTATAAATTCAGAAGTTTCTTGCCAAGCTGACAGTTCTCTGTAAGAGAAGAACAACAAAGATATACATACACACCTCACACAGAAAGAATGTTAAAAAAGTGTGGACAGGAGCATATGAAACCCTATAATATTCTTTTAGGCAATTTACTTTTCTGTTGTTGCAGAGATATGTTATTGTACCTGACTGACTGGTAGTGATGGGGAGGTAATAGACCTTACTTTATTGTAGTGATACTGGAAGGTCTTCTCTTCCTCATTTCTGGCTGCCATAGAGGATGTTATTTAATTTCAAATGTAAGCATTTCTAGGAAAATGATAACCTTACAATCCTTACAAAATAATGTTACCACCTTGATGGAACTGAGTCCATGCAAAATATTCTGCTGGCAGATAATGCTACACAAAGATACTGTATAACATATTTTACCTTATAATACCTGCATAATGGCTTGTTGTACTTTTCTTTATAAATATTCAGATACATACCTAAGCAGTTTAATGCTGCTCTTTCCTTTATAATTGTGTTTTCCAGCTCTTCTATCTGCCTGCAAGGTTGTATATATTGCTTTCTCCTCTCTACTTTATCAGTTTATTTGGTTATGTCAACCTTATCTAGCCATTTTCAGTTTGATTTCACTGGAGTGATTTCTCTGTTTTAAGACAAGATGTGTATTCCATTGCTATAGTATACTGATTGCAATGTACAGTGTTCTGTGATTTAAATATCTCATAATGCTAGAGGGCAAGTCCGATATAGATATCATGTGTTCATTAGATATATGTACAATGAAAAGGAAAATAAAGTTAATGCCTATTTGTACTAAGTAAAATAATGTTGTCAAGACATAAGTGCAATAAGAGAAACACTTTAAATGTTATTGCAGCAAAGTGCATTTCTGTTTTGCATGAGCCTGATGATGCATTTTAAAATGAAAAGCGTTTGCTCAAACAGCCACCACTATCAGCACAACAGATGGCATATCAATATTTAACAGAGAATATGGGAAGTATAGACAGCATAATAATTTTTCCAAATATGCAAGTTGAGGAAAAAAGGGGAAATACACTGCATTCCAAATGACTTGACAAATGAAACTGATGCTTTTACTGTTATTGGCTTGAAGTTATCTACCTGACCCATATAGAGCAGAAAATGCTAAAGCTTTTATTATGTGTATTGAGATTGTGTACACCTTTACTAGACACAGAAGAGCATCAGTGATATCAATGTACAAATCACTGGACAGAAATGCTGTCTATAAATTGGAATAGAATATTTATTTAACTTAAGCTAGATATTAAAATATAATAAAATGTTATTACCGAAAGTGCATTCAGGGAACTGGTTTTGAAAAGTTTAATGTTTGAGTCAAAACTTCACTACTGACTAATTCTGGCCATAGATATAATGACTGAGTCATATTGAGTTGTATTGTGTGTAAATACAAATGGAACAATTTATTGTTTCAAAATGTATCAATATAGCAACTGGATATTTTGGGAAGTTCTGCTTATCAACAGTTGTGGATGACCAAACAAATTCATAATGTGTAGATACCAGTGCGAAAAAAACTAGAGGTCACAATGTAGTCAGAAAAGATGATTTGCAGACATGCAGTGATCAATTGCAATTTATTCAGTCACAGAATGAAATATTCTTTGACTCATAATGAATGTGAATTTGTATGTTTGTATGTTCTCACAGTCAGTAACTTGCAAATTTATGCAGTAGAATCTATTACACTTCAGAGGCAGAGTATAATGTGAGTGATTGCAAAGTGAAAACAAAATCTGAGTTCAGATGTTTCATTTGATTTTTTAAATAATATGCTAATGTATTTAATGGCCTTAACAATTTACTTCATGAGTTTTCTTAATGAATGGAAAATGAGTTAGAGATATAATTGCTGACATGATGACCAGATGACAAGAATAATGTACCAGTTTGAATGCATACACTTATAATGATATTCATGAATCATAAGGAGCAATATCTATGTTCTACCATATGACTGCACCAAACCAAGTAAGTAATGAATATTTGGAAAGTATCAATGAAGTGCACTTGTACATTGTTTAGTGTGAGGAAACAGCTTACAACATAATGCTCTGGCCAGATATCATGTTAAGAAACTGTGTAACATTTTTTTACAAAAGCAATGCTAAAGACATGGTGTTACCTTGTGAAATTCCAGATGCACAATGTAATACAGTCGATGCAGATTTGTTTTAGATCAAGTACAGTCAGCATCTGATCTGGGTTGTCTCCTACTCAAAGTACCCTGAAATAATCAATTTGAAAGCTATGTTTTCACAATCTAATCTGCCATCATAGGATGAAATTCAGTTTTCATCAAACTGGCATGCCTGACATTCTCATCTATGATAATGGTACACAGTTTATTAGTCAAGATTTTTATCATTTTCAGATGGAGGTGGAGCCAAGATGCCCAACTGATAGCATCAGTTTTTCAGAGCTCCATGAAACTAGTATAAACAACAAGAAATAACTTATTTTATTTTAGCAAAAATACTTAGAATTGATAGATGAAAGTATAAACTATATTATTAGTAACTTTGGTGAACTTAGGAAAGTTTTTTTCCTGTCAAATTATAAAGGAGAATATATCATTTGTGGAGATGAGCACTTCGAAGACTTCTCATTCTGACATGGCTTTAAAAAAAGAAATGTAGCTTGTGACATTTGCTCTACAAGAACTCTCACTAAAAATGGATGATTTTAAGGAGAATTTGCAAAACCTCAAGGAAAATAGTCAGAAACAAACAGATTCTCTCAAGGAACTTATACAGCAGCATCAATTTGGAATGACACACTTAGAAGCATCCCTGAATGATCTTGATGGAAGACTGAAGGAAGAAGAAAGCCAGAAAGATTTTCTCATCAAACAAAACATTTGGCTTCTCAATAAAGTGGATGACCTGGAAAACAGGGAGAAAAGGTCAAATATAAGGATTTTTGGCATCCCTAAGACAGCTGAAGGAGAAGATATTTCTTTCCTGAATACCTGGATTCCAGAGATTTTAGATTTAAAGGAGCGTCTGTCCTTTGGTATTGAAAGGGCTCATAGAGCTTTAAAAAAGTTAGTGTCAACATCCTGCTTTACTCCTCCCAGATCAATAGTCATAAAGTTTCTATCTTATTTGGACAAGGAGTTAGTCCTAAAATCTGCCTGGAGGAAAAGTCCATTAAAATTTTATCAAAACTAAATTAGCTTTGATAATGACTATTCTACCAGGGTTTTGGAACAGAGGAAAAAAGCTTGGCCATTAATAAAACTGCTAAAGCAGAATAACATCAAAACTCAGTTTGTCTTTCCTGCCAGAATAAAAATTCTATATCAGAATGAAATGAGATCATTTAATTCCCTAGGGGAAGCCACTGGCTTTATTAAAAACAATAACATTATTTCCTTACCTGAAGATATGGAATGGGCATCTGCATCTCTGAAGAGAGTTACTGATAAATCTTTTTGGACTGATGTTAAAAAGAAAAAACAAAAAACTGAGTCAAAGATTGCTTTTCCACTAAATCTTTCAAAGCATCTACTGCAACTGGACTTTAATTTGTTTTATACTTGCTAAATCTTCAAGTAAGGTATATCATGACAATATTTTTCTTATTGCTTTTCTTTCTCATTTTGCTTTTTCATTTCTATACTTTTTTGTTCATATACAAATTAAATAACTGTTTATGCTTTTAGTATATTAGTATAATATTACTGGTTTCTTGAGTGATATAATTGAACAGTAAGCTATATTTGCTTTTATGACCTTAAGATGACATGCTTTATTTCAAATAATATATAGCCCTTTGCCCTGCTAAATGTTGTTCTTCTGAGTTATTTCACAGGCATAGTCACTGCTTAGATTGATTTATCAAAATTGTTTTGGATACATGGGATAACAGGGCATATCTATGATTTAGTATATATTCTTCTTCTTCTTCTTCTTCCGGCTTTTTCCCAGTTGGGGTCACCACAGCGGATCACCTGTCCACTCATGATTGGCAGTGGAGTGTTATGATGTCAAGTTGCCAGCCCAGTGCCCAACCTTCTACAGAAAGCACACACACACATGCACACACTTATACCTAGGGGCAATTTAGAGTGTCCAATCCACCTACAGCATGTCTTTGGGATGTGGGAGTAAACTGGAGCACCTGGAGGAAACCCATGCAACCACAGGGAGGATATGCAAACTCCACACAGAAGGAACCCCAGCTGGGGGTCAAACCAGAGAACCTCTTACTGTGAGGCGGCAATGCTAACTGCTGCACTACCACGCCCGCCATGATTTAGTATATACTAACTAGTTTTTTAATATTTATAACTTTTGATTGCTTCAGAATACATATTGGCACCTGTGTGAACAAAAAGCTGTTTACCAGCTTTTGACATAAATTGGGTCTCTGACAGTTATATGCTTGTATGTTTTATGGCACAAGGTTTTTAAATGGTTACAAGTCATGTTTCCTGTAGTGTTTAATGTTAAAGTTTTGTTTTCTCTCTCATTGGCATTGAATGTTATTTTACTGTTAGGAATTATCTGATAGTTAAACTTTGCATTTGTTACTGTAAATTAGCAGACTTTGTGATACAATTAAAGTGAGGTCAGGAAACTGTACTGTGTAGTGTGCTGGGCGGGAAAATGTTAGTTTGAAATTTAAGAAGTGAAGCTTTCTTACTTAGCTCATGACATCATGCATTCTATGCATGCAGATCAGATTACATTAGATCTAATGTGTATATGCAAGCCTAATTGTGAATGTCAAGTCTCTGATTGGTTAATGTAGCATAGTAGGCTTCTTTTGCAAGAATTACATGTCTCTGAGATCCGCAGTGGTGCAGCGGTAGCATTGTTGCCTCACAGCAAGAGGTTCTCCCATTCAATTCTCGGCTGGAGTGCGGGGAATGCCTTCTGTGTGGAGTCTGCATGTCCTCCCCGCAGTCGAGTGGCATTCTGAAAGACATGCGTGAATGGGCGTTCCTTCGTTGAAGGTTGGGCATCAAGCTGGCAACTCGGGACCATAAAAACCTACTGCCAATCATTAGCGGACCGGAGTTCCGCTGTGGCGACACCTTAACCAGGAAAAAACCGAAAGACAAACAACAACAACATGAGCTACACTGTCTGCAAACATATTCATGGTTCCCTTTTATAATAGTGACTATAGTTTGTGATCAAGTATTAACAGACATTATTTTTTCTTGTAAACAGTTAATTATAGCCATTATTTCTAGTGAATATACTGGAGTTTTTTATAAATAGATCTCTATAAATAACTTTCCTATAGTATAGGTTTATACATTTACAGGAAATGCTTATGACTAATGGTAATAACTGTAAGGATACTCAAACACCATACTAAATCCTAGAAAATATATGTATGACTAATTTTGATTGAATTATAATTACTTTGCATTTAATATGTTGATTTCCTTATTGTATCCTAGATATTATTTATGTTTCAGATGTCATGTTTTCAGTTATTATAAAGTCATGTTTTTTAGTATATTAGCACTTTATGACAGGGAAAGAGCTCAGTAATATCTATGACTTGTGATAACACAACAAACAAGTTATGAGTTTCAATATTACCCTATTACTATGGTAGATATTTACAGCTATCTCTGTCTTAATTTGACTTTGAGTCATTCACTTTTAAGACCTGTTATCCATAGTAAGTTTTATATAAATAATGATTTTTACTAATTTTTGTCATTTTAACTGATGCCAGTTAATTATTATTGATTTTAGTCAGTTATTTAAACATCTGCTATTCCAAAAATGAAGGAGTTAATTAAGGACAAATATGTCTTATGCAATATTTCTAAAAATCTATGTTAACATCTTTTGGGAATGACACACACTCACTATGTGCTAACACCCAATTCTCGTGAACTTTTTATTTAGTGGGAGTTTGTCATGATAAGATTTATTCAGAGAGTAAGTAAATACAAATGCTAAATGATTCTTTGATTTGTTCTGCCATTTTGAAGTTTTTATTAAAACTAATACAGATGACATGCTTAGGTATTTTGGGTAATCATTTAGATTGTTAATAAAGCTAATGTTTCCTTAGTCTATTAAGCACTAAATTCAGATTATATATATCCTAATATATCTCTTGCTTCCTTAGTGAACAATTACTGTATAAATGTTTAATGTTTCTAATAATAGTGTATGTAACTCATCTCTAAAACCTAACTGGAATTAATATCTGATTAGTTGTTTATCACTACTATTTTTCTCTTAATTTATAATATATTCTCCATTTTTTACTTTGTTTTCATGGGCTCAAACCAACAAAAGTTGATGGTTGGGATAGGTAGTATAGCAGATTTAGTTTTGTTTGCTAGACTAAGAATGTATCTCATTCCATGTATAGGGTGTATTAAAGTTTATATCAGAGTGAATATGCTATTTTTTTTTTTGTTATTTAAATGTTTTTCTAGTTTTGAAATGCCTGACACAATTGTTTTACTTTTATCTTTCATGGGGAAAGTTATTTGGATTGAGATAAATAGAAATACAACAATTGATATTCTATTGTCTATTCAGGAGGAGTATTATGTATACAGGATTCTATTAATACATGTCCCATTATTATTTGTTACCTTTAAAGTATTCTGATATTGATTTAACTTTGATATCCTTAAATACTAATGGCTTAAACAACCCATATAAGAGAGCCAACCTACTAAGGTATCTTAAACTAAACAAGGCTCAAGTATTTTTTCGAGACATACTTTAAAATAAATGACACATTTATGTGAGACCCTAAAGAATTCACAATACTTGCTCAATCTTCTTAAAAAATAAGACCAGAGGAGTAACAATTCTATGGCAAATGACTTTCTTAAATCCCCAAATCATTTACAAACATGTAGATAATGATGGACTCATGGCCTTAGTTATACTTAAGTTTAATAATAGAATTTGGACCCTGGTTAATTTATACTGGTTCCTGGGTATGGGGACTGGACTAGCTAAGAAACACTTAGACTTTATTACAGCTACTTCTAAAGGTAATATTATACTAGGAGGTGATTTCAATTGTATCACAGATATTACAGAAACTAACAATAGGAAATCTCATAGACTATTGTCCTCAGCCAAACAGTTAAAAAAATGGACAGAAATGTTTAAATTAAAAGATACCTTTAATGCTTTGGGACCAAATTCTTTACTATTCTCACATCATGACTATAGACATGGTACCCAAACTAGAATGGATAAAATTTATATCTCATAAGATCTTTATTCTAAAATCTTGAAATTTTCAATACAACATTGTCCCTTTTCAGATCATAATTCCCTGTTGTTAGCAATACACTTGGAATTCAATCAATTAGTTATTACTTCAAGGATTCCTTCATATATCACAAAAAATAAAGACTTTAAATCTTGGATAACTTCTGAACTTCAGCTTTTCTTAGAGATTAATTATAAACCTGAAGCAAACACAATTACGGTTTGGGATTCTTGTAAGGCCTATCTATATGGTAAAACCATTAGCTGGTACAAAAATAAAATTAAAGAATGGGACTCGGAGTTACAGCAACTCCAAAATCAAATATTATCTCTTAAATCTAATAAAAACTATCTAAAATAATTAATGAAGACCAAACTGGTTTCATACATAACAGGCATACACAGGGTAATATTAAACAAGTATTAACTCTGATAGATTACCTCAATAGAGGAAACCATGAAGCACTGATAATCTGTCTAGATATTCAAAAGGCCTTTGATGCCTTAAATTGGGGTTATTTATTTAAAGTCTTACAGTTATTTGATTCCCCCCTTTTTTATAACAATAATAAAGAAAATGTATGAAAATAATCTAGCATATGTCAAATTAGGTCCCTTTACTTCCAAATCAATCCAATTCACTAGAGGTACTAGACAAGGATGTCCCATGTCCCCTATCCTATTTGCTCTGGCCATAGAAATATTTGCCATTTTAATACGCAATAACCCAAAGATAAGAGGTATAAATATATATGACCATTATATTTCCAAAATAATGATGTTTTCTGATGATGTCTTACTTACCTTACTCAAATGCTAAGGAAGTGTTAGGTGAAGTGGATATAGTAACAACAAATTTCCAAAAAAAATCTCAGGACTCTCCTTCAACAAATCTAAATCAAAATATTTATTATTAAATAAAAAAAGAACATACAGGTCCCAGTTAATCATATTATTGGAAACCAAGTTTCAACTCTAGACTATTTAGGAATAATCCTAGGCAAGAATATAGAGGAAACCTTACCGTTTAACTATGCTAAAGCCATAGACTTAATCAAGACATTAATAAGCAAATGGAATAATTTGTTTATAACATTTGATGATAGGTTGCAACTGATAAAAATGGTTTTGTTACCTAAAATATTATATATAGCACAAGCCCTTATACTTCCACCAGGAAAGAAAATCCTTAAAGAAATCACTTCAACTCTGATGAAATTCCTATGGTACACCAAAAGAAATAGAGTGGCATATTCCCATCATATCAGAAAATGGAAACGGGGTTAAAATTCCCAGAGATTGAAACTTATATAAAGGCATCTATAATTAAAATAGTGATGTATTAGATAAATAAATTAGATAAATCCTAGATACTCTTCCAAATGGAAACAGTTACACTCTATTATACTAATGAATGAAAATAATTTATCTAAGAATGCTTTGGTAACTGACAAAGATAACAATATATGGCACTATTTAAGTTTAAAGTCACAGTGTAGTACAACAAAATTAACTAATATTTTTGATGTGTTTAGAAAATTCATTAACACAAATTTAGATATAAAACTGTGACATAGATTTTTAATACCATTTACTACTACAAGGGATTTCCCTGATAAAACACATAGAGAGATTTTTGGTTTATGTGAAAATAATAACCTATTTTGTTGGTTGCAATGTATTGAAAACCAACAAGCTTTGAACACACAAAGTATATTGTCAACCTATGGCCTATTCCCTAATGACTGGTTGGTTCTTCAGAGTGTCACAGCATGCACTAAGGTTCTGTATAGAATAATGCATAATTCATCCTTCAAAACCATACCAAAAATTATAAACTGGATTTTTGGAATTCTATATAATAATATCAATGTTAAGAATGAATTATATCTATATAACAGTTTAATTGTCTATAAGACAGCTCCTAAAGATTCTTACTGGCAATGCCTAACTAAAGGGTTTCAAGTATCATTATCAATGGAAGCTAAAACAAACATTTTATTTTCTGTTAAACTAACTTCTTACTCACACTTCTGGAGGATTTTTCATTGGAAATTTCTACACAGATCCTTTTTGACACCTGAGAAACTCTCAGAAATGAACCCTTCAAACAGCAAGTTATGTTGGAGATGTCATCTGTCCACTTATGCTGACTGGTCTCATATTTTTTATGACTGTACTAATATTAAATCATATTGCAATGAGATTAACAAATTTCTTCAAGCTATCTATACTCATATATTTGTTTTGACAAAGTCTTTAATTTTATTGAATGTTGTTAATAGTAATAATATGAAGAAAGATGACCTGTATTTGTTGTGGACAATGTTAGCAATAGCCAGAAAATGTATAACTAGAAGATGGAACACTAATGTAGCACCCACAATGGATGAATTCCTATCATCACTGAAGAAGTACATACTAATGGAGAAAAGAACTAAACAGTTAAGAACTTTTCCTAAGCCATTGGTTAATAGTCCGTGGAGGAAAGTTTTTAATTTGATTGATACCCTACAGATGGAACCAAACTCTTCCTAACTATCATAGTTTATATATTAACTTATTATTTAACTACAAATGTTTTTATCTGAATCCTTTTTGTCAGGCCAAATGTAAATACTGTAAATAGTTATTGAATGTTATGAATGTATTAAATGATTGTGATATTTCATCAAAATAAAAATCATTTGAATAAAAAAAAAGATTTATCATTTTTCACTAAACTGAGAATTTCAGTACCATACTCAACTTCTTCACTAAAATATCTGCATTCTAATGGGCAAGTAGAGAGGCACATCTAAACTTGAAAAATCTGATGAAAATGTATTGCTAGCTTTAAATAAGACTGTTATTTAGTTGTTCTTAAGCAAAAAGGCACTCATTACAGCCCATAGGACCTTTACCTTCATTAATGTTTATCAGAAGAATGAAGACAATGTTTTATATGCTATCTGTTTTACTTCACTGTGAGAAATGCCAAATGTGGAATCAATGCATCAGAAAGCCCAACAAGAACTATGGTAGCATGATAGAAGAACTAAGAGACTGCCTTTTTTTTGCAACTTGGAGATATTGTTTGAATCCAGAAACAAGTTGAAAACAGTTGGAAGTTGATGTAGTTGGTCATGCAAACACACCATAGTCTTAAATTGTCAAGATCAATGAAGTTCTGACTCTCAGATGCAATAGGCAGTGTTTGTGCAAGGCTGAACTGCTCTGTTCTTAAAACAATGACTTGTCAGAGAAGCTGACAATAAGGAACAGTTGGAAGCACGTGTCAAGTTGAGATGAACACTTATCATGATCATGATGTTATATAACCCATGCCTCAAGTACAGGTATGGATGCTGATACTATAACTGATTCTGGCCATTTACTGGCTGTAATTGTTGAACCTGCTATGACATCGTCATCATATATACAGTAACTAGGTTTAGTAGGTTAATTTAAAGGCCACATAAATTGAATTACTTTGTTACATGCTGTGATAACAAAGATAGAAAGTAAGAAGTAATTTTTTAGGTCTGACTTGGAAGTGACTTTTTCCCCTTCCTCAAGATGTTGTAATCTTTTAGCTTGTTATAGTGAATTAAGGAAATCCCTCCCCCCAACATATTGTGTTAAGGGGGTTTGGCTCCTTCTACAAAAATTGTTTAAAATCTATCAGCAAAATGAGTCTTAGACCACATTTGGACCACAAGCAATTTGCTGCAAAAGAATATATGTCTGCTATATGACATCCTTAGTCTACTATGCTATAGTATAATATAGTATAGTGTAGTATAGTGTAGTATAGTATAGTATAGTATAGTATAGTATAGTATAGTATAGTATAGTATATTATAGTATAGTATAGTATAGTATAAAATAGTACAGTATAGTATAGTATAAAATAGTATAGTGTAGTATAGTATAGTATAGTATAGTATAGTATAGTATGGCATACTGTAGAGTGCTATCTATGTATGTTTCTGTGTATAAAAAGCTAGGTTAAGGGGATGGATATAAGGGAAGCAGGCATAAATTTGAGGATCTTCTGATCAACACTGAATATTGCACTGACAGAAGTGTGCTTGGTGTGAAAGGTATATAACATCATAATTCCACTATCCCTGAGAATTCCTTTTACTCCATGGTATAGCACTCTTGGGCTTACTACATATGCAAATGTATGGGACATGAGTGTCTATGTTGAAGGGTGCAGAAGAGGGTTTGCTTTAAGATGCAGGGGCAGATCCCTCCAGCTCAAGGCATGCAACATGCTGGACAGCTTTTACTCACAAAATGTTTACAGCAAGTTTCAGTTCTTGCTATGCTAGTCTGCATTTATTGCTTTATGATTGTGATTTGTAGTGCTGATCAGAAAGCCCTCTCTTTTATGCTGTTAAACTCAATGCAACGTATAGTGCAGTGTGTCCTTAAGTATCTAATGAGGCTACACTTCATGCAGAATGTCATGTGACTGCCTTGTCTGGTACTTGCTGCCATGGAAGTAAGGAGTGTGGTTCTTCACACAGTGTCTCTTGGATGTCTGTATCTGGCAGTCAGTCAAGTTAATACCTACAAAGTGAACCTAAATCAAATGGTCATCCTAAAATAGATGGATAAAAGAAAAATGGGAGGTACCATAAGCAATCAGTGTTATGTAACACTAGCTAAAAAAATGTAAAATTTCAAAAATACTTACTAGGCTCAACAGGGTGGTTGATGAAAATCCCTTTTGCTCCTATGTCACCAGAAATTAAAAACAGAAGCCATCGGCCTTTTAATTTAGCTTTTTGTTTTATTCAGAAAAATAATAACCTGAGTAGAAGGCAACTAATGATTTCTGCTCACCACAATCTTCAGTGCAAAGTGGCAACCTGTCTCATTAGAAAGAGGCTTGGCACCATACTCCTGAACCTTCCGTAATATATAGTGGGAATTTACAAACTAGATAGCATGTTTTATTTCTGTACGATGGTTTATTTTTATATAAATTATTAAATCTGATTATGCTAATGACAACAGCTATGAAACAGAACATAGATAACATTGTACAATACTCCAAACTGCAATATGAAATATAGTAAAAATAATCATATAACATACCAATAGTAAATGCACAACATAATCTCTAATACTCAAATCATTGATAATCGAGTTCTTGCAAACCAATGTATAGTTAGGTAATAGTATAGGTATACTATCCATTCCAAAAACAAGGTAGACCAGCTAATAATTTTGATAGCTGGGGATGCTGGTGGATGGAAATTTACGGTTAGGGTTAGGTAGAAAAGTTTGGAATTTGGGAATTAAGTGCTTAGTTTAAGTGGATAACTGGGGAATCTAGGGTTACGGTTAGGTAGTAGGGTTTATGGTTAGGGTTAGAGAGTAAATGAGAATTTTAAGATCAATAACCAACACATCATACCTTATCCTTTAAGGCATATTTATTCAGACTTCTCAGAAGATTTGGCATGCATCTGAGTAGTCTTTGACTTTTGTTTGGTCTTAGGCAACAGCATGCCTTTGTGGCATTTTAAAAGTATAAAACTACTGGTAAATTTTTGTTTAGGGATCAATTGAGGAGTTTAGGGTTAGGGAGTGAGTTTAGGAACAAGGCTTAAGGTTAGGGTCAGGATCTGGGTCTGGGTAGGAAGTTTAGGATTAGAATTAGTTTTCTGTGTGGACTATGTGGTTTACAAGGTGTGAACTAGTGGAAGGTCAGGCATTTGCTGTGTTGAGCAAGTAAGAGCGAAAAAAGTCAATTTTGAACTAAGAGCACACAATCTTTTAAAGTAGACCTAGTGAGTGTAATAAATATGGAGACAGTTTATTTCATCTGCTTTTTTAATAAAAAAAAAATGTTATTGACTAGGTCTAGTTGAAGAATTTCTTTAATCAAGCTGACAGTATGGGTGCAGTTTTAATGTATGTATTTGTTTCTTGACCAAGTAAGCCTACTGGCCACAGATGTCCCTTTGCAGAGGTGCCTCAGGACCACTGCCTGGTTAAATAATTTGAGTATATTATTAGCTAATGTTAGTCACTAGCCCAGGATACTAAATAGTTGTATAGAAAAGCTTGTTCTACTTTTTATTTACTAGGTATCTAAAGAAAAACAACAGGATCATTAAAGCTAATCAGATGTCAGCAAACAAAAAGCTTGTTTCTCTAACTTTTCTTTTGAAATGCGTAAAGAATAACAAAATCTCAATGTGGCTACCACAGCTTAAAACCAACAAAATTTTATAACAAAAAATAAGGTAAGCACTTGGCTTTTTTTTTTTTTTACACATTTCTGTCTCTTCCTGGTTCGGCTTTTACTTGCATGCCTATTATTTTTTTTCTTTTGACATAAGAGCTGAATGTTGGATATTTTGTTAAATTATGTGACAGGTTGCAAACCTGCAAATGTAATCTAATACAGTTTTTGAAAATAGGAAACAAAATGTCAGTGGTATAAAATGGTAAAAAGCTGTCATTATTTTTCAAGTTTCACTTTATCCAGAATTCATTAGTTTTATAAGACATAATTCACTTAGCTAAGAGTCATCTTGCCAAAAATACTAATAACAGAAACAATTTTCTTTGATGGCAAAACCTACCACATCCATGGAGGAAGCTGTGCTCTCTTCCTCCCACTTTACACTAGTTCTGAAGTTGTTCAGAGGAAAACCCACACTAAAAGATTTTCATTGGCTGTCTTCTTTTTGGTCATTACATATTTTCATCCAAGTAGCTCTTAACAGCACAATATGCTCTTATTTGCGACAAGGTGAAAATGTATACACAGCCTGCTGTTTACCGTGTGTAGCACAGATAGCTTGCAAACTTCCATCTCCAAAAAGGGGAACACTACCTCTCATAATGTAGAACAAATGGGTAAAATGTGTAACACTTACTAACAGGTTCAACTAGGAAACTCATAGGATAATTAAAATTTGCTATTTTGTACTTATAAAAAGTTATTTTATGAATTATTATGATTCAGCACTATTTACCATGAGTGTCAGTTAAAAAAATCCTAACACTGAATGTATGAAAGACCCTTTCGATGTTGAACTTCGAAGAACATGAACTGTTTAAAACTCCAAATGAGGAACATTCCTCATAATGAGGTACACTTGAGTGGTATGGTAGCACCTCACTGGGAGACAGCATTCAACCAAACAATTGTCTGCCAAGGCTCCAAAGCTGGAGAGCTCAAGTTAAGGAAACTATACAAGCACTGAACAAATGGGAAAGTACATAAAGTATCTATTTATATAGTCCAGCAATGTACTTTATAATTGATAACATTAACTCAGGAAGGAGAATATGGTAGAGTATATGGTGAACTTTAACTTAATGGTCTGCTTATTTTTTTAAGCCATTTATGGTCTCACATATACAGTGGCTAACTATTTCAAATATTTAATAATAATAAGCAGATATGCACAGTGCAGTGACTGCATTTCACTGATACATGCACACAGGAGAATAAACTGCATCTGAAAGTTCCAAAATACAGGTATGCATCAACTGCAAACTAGCTAGTGCACTGTACACATGAGTAGCCTGCTAAAACAGTTGTAGTAGACTAAAGAACTGATTTCAATTTGTAGTTAGAAAAGCAAAAGGAACATACAGCAATTGTCACATTTCTCTTACCAGAGAGAAACCCAAAGTTAAGATTTTAAGTTGTGGTTTCAGGATGCGTACCCTTCCTTGTTGCACATAATGGCAGGATCTTACAAAGCCATGTGGGGCTGTCACTGGTGGTATCAGTGCTGGAATTAGTCCACTCAAGGGTGAGAATGACATGGTGTGTAATGAGCCTGCTAAGCATAAAGTCACCACAGAAGGTATACTTTAGGAACTGTTTCAGGAAGTTGACACCTCAAAAGGGCAAAAAAAAAGTCTGAAATCCAAAAGGGCAAAAAAGTACCTTTTTTCTTGTTTTTTTGCTGTGGGGCCAAGCCCTCCTACACCCACGGATGTAGTGGGCAAACCTCCACACCATCCTGAACTTCATATATAGACTCCATAGTCACAACAACTTCAAGAAGGGAGAAATCTCTCTAAAGAAGTGAATCATTGCCAGTGAACAATTAGAATAACACCAGCAATGATTTCCTTTGAAAAACAGTGCTTGGCATTATGTTGTTTGTCTTTTTTTTTTTTTTTTCTTGTGAGCTGCTGATGCTCTGGCAATTTCACCTTGAGCATGTATAGGGGAACCTGTTAAAAGTTTTCCAGCATATCAGTAAACAGACAACTTCCTATACTACAGCCTGTAGTTATTCTGATGTAAAACAACTGGCATATACAACTTGTTCCAATGATAAGCGATGTGCTGAATGTATAAAATAATACAAGCAGCTCTTTTTTTCACTTTAGCCTTTGGGTCTTGAAGTTTTTGCTTAGGGTTGTACCATTAACAGACCAAATTGAAGTGCAATGCTTTTGGTTTTGCAGCATGCAAAAAGAAACTGAGGTATTTAAACTAACTGGAACAGGTCTACACCTCAAAATTCTCCGAGAAGAATTATTCAGATTATTAAAGTTCTGACTGCTCTCTATGTCATTAAATTGTCTTTTGATATGCCCTGTACCAAAAGTGTGTTTGTGGGACTTCATGATATTAAGATATCCCTTGGAACACCAGCATTTTCAGACATGCTGCTTTGCCCACTCAGAGCTTGCATTTCATTATTCTGAATGATGGTGGTATATTTTGCATATACTGGAAATGTGGTATATTACTACTGAGTGCCATAGCTTTGCTTATTCAGGTGGAATCCACTCCATCTAAATAAAATTAATATTCTTAAAACACATTTCCCCATCAAAACTTGAATGAAACTTCCAGCTGAGCTAAAAAAAAAATTGGATCAATGATAAACCTAAAATTAGTAAAAAAAATAATAATAATACAATCAAACTAATATAGCTCACACCTGCAAAAAAAATGATGATGATGCAAACAAATAATGTTTTAAAATAAAGTCTGCAAAACTGCCCCTCTCATACCTAATTATTCTTACTCTGAGGTCTCTGGACCTCATGAAAAGAGAAATAACCATACCAGACTTTCTGTGAGACATCACAGCATGAGACTGACTATTACACTGGTGCTATCAAAAAATATATACCTCCATAAAATGAAAGCATCAAAATACATCACTGATCAATATCCAGTGAGAAAACAAAATCAAACAAACCAGAGGAGCATCAGAAAGTAAACCAGACACCTTTGGAAATACAGGTTGAACTTGGCACGGCTTGTAAGGGTCCTAGGCAGTAACATCATATGATCCTATGAGTCTATGAACCATTCTTGTAATATATATATATATATATATATATATATATATATATATATATATATATATATATATATAAATATATATGGATTCACTTCAGAAGCTCGAAATACTGAAATCTCAAATTTCAGTATTTTGAGCCCATGAAACCGAATCCACATAACAATGAAAACTAAAAACCACGAAATTCAAAACCTCGAATACTGGAGGTTTTGAATTTCACTGTTTTACTACACACATACACACACACACACACACACACACACACACACACACACACACACACACCATGATCCACACAAACACACACAATAACTCTACTACACCCCCCACCCCACCCCCTACTTAAATATTCTCACTCTGAGGTCACACTACATACAAACACACACAGAACACCACCACACAAGCTACATTCTCCTCCTTACCTGAATACATGACCACAGTGGAAGTTAAGCATGAAATTCAAAACCTCTGGTCTTCGAGGTTTTGAATTTCACACTTCTAAACTTTCACTGTTATGTTGATTTGGCTTCTTTGGCTCGAAATACTGAAATTTGAGATTTCAATATTTCGAGCTTCTGAAGTGAATCCATATATATATATATATATATATATATATATATATATATATATATTTTTTTTTTTTATATATTTTTCTCCACACAGGAAAACATTGTCTCCCAGCTCCTTTGTGACAATCCAGATCATTTAATCCCAGTTCTAGCTTCTTCCTATGCTCCTGAGTTTGATTCCATCCGTTTCCTTTTGCTTACTGTGTGACTCTGAAAAAGTCACTTAACCATACAGCGATCTTGGATCACACCTGGAAACATGCACATGTCCCAGGCTAATTAACCTTGTTTTGAACTGTAGCTTGAGGTCATATCTATGGAAGAAAAGTTATCATAAATACATATCCCTTAACAACCCATAGTAATGAAAGCTAGCTTTCCTGAAAACAGAACACACTACCAGCAAATGTATGTAAAGTTCAAACCATAATGATGTCAAGTTAGAAAAAATAAAAAAGTTAATCGCTAATTCTCTAAATTCTGTCCTAGAATAACTGGAAACTGAACATACACTGTATTGAATACTTACCATATAAACAATGCACTATTACCTAAAACATGCATTGCAGTGACAGTATCTTAGAAACTGCTGAAAAAAAAAGAAGCAAAAACAGAAAATGGCATACCAGAAAAGAAAAGGCTAGCATATCTTTTTCTGCAAGATGAGAGGACTCCGCCATTAGCAGTCTCTGTTGCTTATATATAATCCCTCTTTGATGACAAAACCATCCAGAAAGGGGAACAATAAATACTGTATTAAACCAGCTGCTGCCAACGTCCGTGTAGGTTTGTAACTTTAAATAAATTCCTATTCAATGGAAGATCCCATCAATGAAAAGCTGATGACAAAAATCTTGATGAACTAGGATAAAATAAAAAAAGGGTTACCCTTTACCTGGTTAACAAATAAAAATGAGTGAAATTATGCACAGCAATGGGAAGTCTCCCATTGTGGTCTATCTTACTCCTACTGAGTGTTCATAGGTGATTACTAGGCTAATGTTGCAAGAGCCTTTAATATCCAGGTAGCCAATAATACCCAGGATATGACAATATTATATCTTAATTCCCCAGATATGTGATGGGGTAGTGTCAGGGTAGTGGGACTTTGGGTGTTGGAGCCCTAAGCTATTTTACAGACTGCTTCTGTCCATAAGAGACATGGACAGTACCCCAAGAATGAATTTGCAGTTCACCATCCATTTATCTAAATTCTTTTTGAAGAGAGTGAGGGATGGGCTTTGATTAACAAAAATGGGAAGTTTATTCCATAGATGAGGTCCCTTTGGGATACTAATCTGTCTCTCTAACAAATTCTGATAGAAACACAAATAAAGTTCAGGTCCATGGAGCTCGTAGCCCTCATATAAGTATTCTTGAGAATATGTAACATTTTTGTCAGGGCTGAATCACAGAATTCCTTGTAGGTCTGGTCCCTTTAAATAAATTATATGATATGGAATAAAGGGATAGGGCATTTAGTTTGTGTGCATAACACATGTGTCTTAATGCTTTGTATTTTTTAGTGATTATGTGCTGTGATGTCCCCACTCTGGGACAGTAATCAAAGATCCTGAATCCTCTCCATTGACACTGGAGAGGGATATTCACTTGTTATAAAAGTGGATACACTCAGTATTTCCAGATGCAGACCTCTCTGCATCAAGCACCATTTCCCTTAAGAGTACATAAGGACACACTCAGCCCGGGATCTGGATTTCTCTATATCTGTCTATCCCCAGGTCGCCAGTAAGGCTCTCCACTGGCACAGCTGTGTTCAGCACACTCCCTGTGAAACCAGTGCTTTGTGTCTCTGTTTCCTGTAGCTGACACACACACACTCATTGAGATTTAATTTTCACACATACACACACACGCACACACACACACGCACACACACACACCTGGGAAAGGCTGGCACAAATTACCCACTCTACTAACTTTGCCCAGACTATACGGTAGATTTACTGCCACCAGTCAGTTACTATAAGGCTCTTAAAAGGGTATCTGATTATGCTGACTGACGTTAATATTAATACAAATGGTAATGTTGACCAAATGCAAGGTTTTCAGGAGTGGCCACAATTATCATCAAATAAATATATGCAAATACTCTCAAAGCTTATATATTTTCTAAGAAAGGACCAGCCACAATAACAAGTTTAAATATATTTAATAATAAATAATAAAAGAACATGAAAATACTAAAGATCTATTTGCAGTAAACACCAGAGTTTCATTCCCAGGAAATATTAAAAATAACACAGATGGAAAGTTTCACATAGATGCAGAAAAACAGTATTTAGCTAATTTCACTATCTATTCCTGATTGACTAAAAGAAGTACTGTTCCCTAATTAAGTTACTTACTACTGCAAGGCAAGATGATGTGGATGATGTGGGTGAGGGTCTTTCTAGTCAGGTTTCCAAGAACAGACTGCCCATGAGACTCCAGTCTCCTGTAATATTAAAACATTAATTCTGCACAGAATTACATCACATACATCTGGTCATCTGACTTCTGATTCCCACACTATTACTAGCACTAGAAGCTGCTAGGGTTTAGCACCTGTGTGTTACCATATATATCTAGAGCTTTTCTAAGATCTTTTGCATCTCCTGGAAGTCATAAAACCATAAAGCACTTTCCTTCTTCATACTGGAGCTAATAAACTATACTTCTTATAGGCATTGTGTCTCTGGCTTCATTCAAAACTGTGAGATAACATCTTTATGGCTTAACCAATAAACTAATTTAATTTCAAGAATATTTTTTGAAGTCGGGTGGAATAACCTCTTCTCTTCCAGTATATGCTGTTACAATGTATACATTTAAACAGTTACAGTAATGCATGTACATTTCTTTTCTGTCCAGTGGAAAACACTGTTGACACATTTTAACACACGCAACTTTACAAATATATTTTTAAACACAAGCATCTGTACAAATCAGTTTGATACACAAATGACATATAATTCTTTACAAAATTCCAGCTAGCTGTGCTGGCATATGTTACACATCCACTGCTCCACTTCTCCTGTCATGGCTGGCAGTACCTCCTATTGTCACAGGTGCATGCAGAAGGGAGCATTTTACTCAATTATGGGCCTGATGAGGGCTGACTATGATGACGCTATGACTTCCTTTGACTTTGATATCATGCCTTTACTTATAACTTGAGACACACAGGATTTCCACACTACCATAGCTACCTATCTTTAAGGTTTCTTCTTTTGACTTCTCTTTGTACAGTTATGATGTGTATTTCCTGAATGTATCAGGGATGTTTGTGACTGGTGCAGTATTTTGTCCTCACAGAACCCTTCCTTCAGCTTGTTCCTGTGTGTTTTACAGGTTTCACTTCAGAATCCTGAAATATCACAATCCTGAGATTCAGAAAATGTCATAATCTGGAAGCCCAAAATCTTGAAAATTTAACATCCTGAACACTCAAAATCCTGAATCCCAAAAGACTGAAAACACACAGGATACATATACTGATTATAGAGAACACAAATCAGATTACATTCCACCAAATATAAGCATGGGGGCAAGCCCCCCCACACCCCCTGTTACTTAAATATATCAACTCCAAGATTGCACTTCACTACATTATCATGAGTTATGTTGTAGTATAGCAATTTAAAAGGGAATGTTACTAAGGTTACAATAGGCAGTCATAAACATGGGATGGTATGTTTGCCATTTTTTTCTGTGGAGTGCAATCTTGGAGTTTATATATTTAATTAGCAGGGTGTGTGTGGGGTACAGCCCGCCACATGGAAGGGTGCATGGGGGCTTGCCCCCCTGTCCATACTTGGTGAAAAGTGCTATCCTTTGTCTGGTATGTGTTTCTCTGTGTTCTTGTACTGGAATATTGTAATAGGTTCATAGGTTCATACTAGGCTATCTGCCCTAAGGCATTTATAAGCCTAGCCAGAATGTGTGTGGCTTTCGCCACCCCTTGGGATGAGAATACTATGCCCATTTACGGTTTAGTTTACTGTGCCTCTGTCTAGTAGTGACACAGAGATGACCCCCGGGGTAAACCTATGATCTCCCATCCACTCATCAAGATTTCTCTTGAAGAGAGTTAGTGAGGGGCTCTGCCTAACATGGACTGGGATTCTGTTCCAGAGTGTAGGGAGCCTCTGGGTTATGAATCTGTCCCTCCAACACGTCCTATTTATTTCTGTGTTGAGGTTCAAATCTCTTGCTCTTGTGGCTCTGATGGATTTGGATTTTCTGAGGTGGAGCATGTCCATTAATTCCGGATTGGACATGGCCTTGTACGTCAGGCATAGATCACCTCTGAGTAGGCGGTATGCGACTGAATAGAGCTGGAGTTTCTTCAGCCGGGCAGCATATGACATATGTTTGAGACCCTTTATCCTCTTGGTGAGGAACTTTTGGGGTCTTTCTAACTGCTGCAGGTGTTGGGTAAGATACATCCCAAATGGGGCATTGTACTCAATCATGGGCCTGATAAAAGAAGAGTACAGGGGCACAATGAACTCTCTTGATCTAGATGTGAATCCCTTCATGATAAGGTGGACAATATAGAAGGTCTTCCTAACCACCTTGGCAATGTGAGTGTCAAATGAGAGGTTACTGTCGACTTGGGTCCCTAGGTCCCTGATTACCTCTTCCGTACTTAATGGATTACCACCTATGTGGTAATTTGTGGGTCCCTTGTTTTTCCCAAAGGGTATGACTATACATTTTTTGGCGTTCAGTTTAAGACCATGGCTCTGGCACCAATTATCTGTTTCTATGAGGCCTTTCTGAAGGATGCTTGTGTCCGCTGGAGTATCAATTATGGCGCCCAGTTTGCAGACATCTGCGAACTTTGTCAGCCACAATCTTCCTATGTTTGCTTGCACCTCGGAAAAATAAATGCCAAACAAGAGGGGTCCCAGGACTGAGCCCTGTGGGACACCGCTTGTGACTGGCTTAGAGTCTGACATGGCTCCAGCAATTCTGACCTTGTGGGTTCTGTCCTTGAGCCAGTTTGCAACCCATCTTGTGACATATGGGTTTACATTTAAGCTGGTGAGTTTGTCAATGATGCCTGAGTGGGGTATTGTGTCGAAGGCTTTTGCAAGGTCAAGGTAGGCTGTGAGAACTGCCTTACCCTCATCAATGGCCTTAGTGACTGTTTTAAAAAAGTCGACTAGGTTCAAAAGGCAGGATCTGCCTTTGACAAAGCCGAATTGGGTAGGATCCAGTGTCTGTAGGACCCCAATGTCTTTGTTTATGAGTTCCATAATGATCCTTTCCATAGCTTTGCAGACCAGGCTCGTCAAGCTTATGGGTCAGTAATTTCCAGGGTCCGTAGAAGCACCTTCTTTGTGGAGTGGGACCACTGTTGCTGTACGCCACTCTTTGGGTACGTATCCTGTAGTAAGGCTAAGATTAAACAGCAGCCTTATGTGCGGGTTTAGTTCCTCTTGGAGCTCATGTAGCACGTAGCCCGGGACACTGTCCGGTCCCATTGATGCTGTGTTTTTAGCTTTGGAGAGGGCAGCTCTCACCTGGGCATCTGAGATGTTAGGGAGGCTACACTCTCCTGGGATAGATATTTCTCCTTTTGGGGAGGAGGGGGCAGAGAAATTTGCACTGAACCTGTCTGCCAGAATGTTGGCAATATTTGTGGGTTCAGTGTATTTTGTGTCATTTTGGACTAACTCTGAGCATATCTGGGAATTTCCACCCAGGTTTCTAACATAGCTAAAAAAGGCCTTGTGATTGTCTTTTGTGTCTTTTGTGATTTTTCTCTCAAAGTTGGCCTTGGATGATTTTATGAGTGATCGAAGTTTTTTGCTAGTACTGATTAGAGATGCCTTCCCTTTTGGGGATTTTGCTCTATCATGTAGTAGCTTTCTTCTCCTGTTGTAAAGTTTGTTAATGGCCGGGGTTCACCAGACAGGATGCCTGCCTTTGTGGGAAAGGGTCTTGGTTTTATTAGGGATTGCATGATCCATGCATTCTTGAAGGTGTCCGTAGAAGGCATTTATAAAGGATTCAGCGATGTGGGTTGTGGTTTCCACTGGCCCAGGGGCCTTGAAAGATACCACTTCAGTCTTAAGAAGTGTGAAGTCGGCTTTTGAGAAATTCTTTACTGTGGTCTTCTGTGCAGGGGGTGGGGGTGGGATGTAGATTTCCAGTGAGATTAATTTATGGTCTGATCTCACCAATGAGGGGTATACTTCCGGTGTGGAACATTTTGTCCCCATGTTTGTGATGATCAGGTCTAGTATATTATCTCCTCTTGTGGGAGTGGTGACTAGTTGTTCCATCACATTTGAGTTTATGAATTCTAGGAACCTTTGGGCTAGGGTGTTGGGGCTTGAGTAATGTTCCCAGTCTATGTTTGGGTAGTTGAAGTCTCCCAATATGATGGTATTTGGAGAGACATTCATACTCTCCAGTGTCTTCAGGAAGGCTGAGTGGGGTTCCTGAGTTTGAGAGGGTGGTCTGTAGCATGCTACAAACTGTAGGGCAGTTTTGCCTATGGTTAGTTGCACCTGGATGGTCTCCGATGCTTCGTGCGTTGCCACTAACCTGGAGGTGTGGGTATCTTTGATGAATATGGATGCTCCCCCTCCTTTTGTGGTTCGGTCCAAGTTTTGGGGCCGGAAAGCATGATATGAGGTATAACCTCCAGCTCTATTCAGTCGCTTACCGCTTGCTCAGAGGTGACCTTTGCCTAACATACAAGGCCATGTCAAACCCAGATTTGATGAATATGCTTCACCTCAAAAAATCTAGATCCATCAGAGCCACAAGGGCGGGAGACTTAAACCTTGACACGGCTATTAATAGGACGTGCTGAAGGGATAGATTCATCACCCAAAGACTCCCTATGCTGTGGAACAAAATCCCGGTACATGTGAGGCAGAGCACCTCGCTGGCCTTGTTCAAGAGAAATCTTGACCAATGGATGGGAGATCGCAGATATACCCCAGGGATTACCTCAGTGTCACTGCTCGACAGAGGCACAACAAAATAATGGGTATAGTTCCCCATACTAAAGGGGTGGCGTAAGCCACAAAACGATGGGCTAGGCTTGTAAATGCCCTCGGGCAGATAGCCTAGTATGAACCTATGAACCTATAAACCTATGAACCTGGTAGTGCTGGGGTGCTCTCAGGAGCCTTGAACCAGGTTTCAGTCACTGCACAGGCATCGATGTTCTCCATACTGAGGAGGGCTTCGAGAGCGTGCATCTTGAGGTTTAGACTTCTGGCATTGAGCAGCATTACTCTTAGTTTTTTTTCACTTGTGTTTTCTAGGGAGGTGGGTTTGTCTTTTGAGCCTTGCCTAAAAAAGGCACTATGGGGGTGGCAAGAGCCTTGGCCAATATCCGGAAGCCCAGGGATGACAGGTGCAAGCCTTCCCTTGCGAAGCAGCATGGCTTGTCAAGCATGTCATCCCAAGCGGACAGATATTGGATCCCCTTAGAATGACACCAGTAATTAAGCCAATTGTTAAAGCTGATCATTTTGTCTCTGTACTGTGGCATCATTCTTAGTGAGGGTAAGATGCTGCTCAGGGTCAGGGTCATACCGGCCTGGGCTACATAATCAGAGAGCTTCTCTATGTCTCTTTTCATGTAGTCCAGGGAGGTACGTCTCAGGTCATTCTCACCGGCATGGACAATGACTGAGTCATATTTGTACTTGTTTTGGAGTGACCTGAGTGCTTGTGTTATGTGGTGGAGTCTAGCGCCCGACAGGCAGCTTACTGTAACCTTTTCCTTGTTCAGTCTGGTGAGTGGGACGTCAGTGTGTCTGACTATGGAGTCACCTATTACAAGTGTATCTGGCATGTTGTTTAGCCTTAAGGGCTGTGACTGTTTAGCACACTGACTTTGTGAACTATGTGTTGCATGTGCTATGTCTTGAGGTAGTGGTCGCTTGGGTGTCTGATTTGGAGGCCTCTGTTGTTTTGGTAGATTTTTAATTAGAGCCTCCAAGTATGTTTTTGTGTGTTTATGTGTTTGGTTTGCAGTTGTGATAGGTCTATGTGAGACTGGGATTGTGGTGTGCATGGTTACCTTCTCCTCCTGACTGGTTTTGCCAGTACTGAGTTGAGAGAGCTTAGCCTCCAGTTTGGCTATGTAGTTGCATCTCTCACATATATTAGTATTTGTTGGGAGGAGGAGAGGGTTGTCTGTGTACATGAGGCAGTTTTAACGTTGCCTCAAGATTCCCAGATTCACCAGCTGAACAAGAGTGGACGCATGCTAGAATAGTGTATAGAATTTCTGTGTAACTGAGTCAGAAAGGACCTATAGGGAAATGGGTACTCAAGGGGATTTAGGTGAATGAAGTACTTCCTTTTTGTTTAAGAGTGCTTTATCTGTATAAAAATGCTTTAGGAGCAAGTGCTGGGCTTTTCAGATAGAGAATAGACTGTTTAGATTGCAAGTAGAGCAGTTCTAAGGGAAAAATTGAAGAGCAGACTTTGAGGGAGCCAGAAATAATTTAAACTTGATTAACCGGCGCTGCCTGATGCTGCTCTATGAGGAACTTTGTGCAAATTCGCGCAAAAGCGCGCAAAAGCGTGCTAAAGCGAGCTTTATAGCAGGGGCTTGAAAAGAGCTAGGAAATGGCCCAAAACGGCCAATAAACTACAAGTTGCTGGGCTGGAACCACTCCTTTAGGGACAAATAGGCTGCTCAGTGCTCCCCACTCCCACTGGTGAACAAAGAAGCTTCCTCCTATCCAAATAAGGATATGGACAACACAGGAACTATGACACAGCCCAGAGATCAACAAAATCTGAAGACTGGACTATTCTAGTTCAGTAAAGGCGGGAAAACAAGGATTTTTTTTGTTTTTTTTTTGTTTCAAACAGACAAAAAGATACAGTAACAACAGTAAATGCTTTAAATCGGCTAGCGCACTTGAGTGTGTTAGCCTAACAGTTAAATTAAGCAGAAAACAAACTTTTTAAAATACAAACAGTTCAGAAGCAAATACAAATACAGTAGATCAACTTGCAGAGCTAGTTTAGTAATATAAAAATGCTTTTAGGCGAAATACAGTCGAAATACAGCAGTCAAAATAGAAAGCCAGAAAAATACTTATAAATCAAAGGAAAGTCACTCTTTCACTCTCTGCTGCTTGTAGAACTCTGCAGGAAACCACGAGGAGCTGTGCTGAGTTGTATACAAGCGCAAAAGCGCGCTAAAGTGGGCTTTATAGCAGGGGGTTGAAAAGAGCTAGGAAATGGCCCAAAATGGCCAATAAACTACAAGTTGCTGGGCTAGAACCACTTGTTTAGGGACAAATAGGCTGCTCAGTGCTCCCCACTCCCACTGGTGAACAAAGAAGCTTCCTCCTATCTAAATAAGGATATGGACAACACAGGAACTATGACACAGCCCAGAGATCAGCAAAATCTGAAGACTGGACTATTCTAGTTCAGTAAAGGTGGGAAAACAAGGATATTTTTTGTTTTTTTTTGTTTTTTTTTTTGTTTCAAACAGACAAAAAGATACAGTAACAACAGTAAATGCTTTAAATCGGCTAGCGCACTTGAGTGTGTTAGCCTAGCAGTTAAATTAAGCAGAAAATAAACTTTTTAAAGTGCAAACAGTTCAGAAGCAAACACAAATGCAGTAGATCAACTTGCAGAGCGAGTTTAGTAATATAAAAATGCTTTTAGGCGAAATACAGCAGTCAAAAAAGAAAGCCAGAAAAATACTTATAAATCAAAGGAAAGTCACTCTTTCACTCTCTGCTGCTTGTAGAACTCGGCAGGACACCACGAGGAGCTGTGCTGAGTTGTATACATGCGCAAAAGCGCGCTAAAGCGGGCTTTATAGCAGGGGGTTGAAAAGAGCTAGGAAATGGCCCAAAACGGCCAATAAACTACAAGTTGCTGGGCTGGAACCACTCTTTTAGGGACAAATAGGCTGCTCAGTGCTCCCCACTCCCACTGGTGAACAAAGACGCTTCCTCCAGTCCAAATAAGGATATGGACAACACAGGAACTATGACACAGCCTAGAGATCAGCAAAATCTGAAGACTGGACTATTCTAGTTCAGTAAAGGTGGGAAAACAAGGATATTTTTTGTTTTTTTTTGTTTTTTGTTTCAAACAGACAAAAAGATACAGTAACAACAGTAAATGCTTTAAATCGGCTAGCGCACTTGACTGTGTTAGCCTAACAGTTAAATTAAGCAGAAAACAAACTTTTTAAAGTGCAAACAGTTCAGAAGCAAACACAAATGCAGTAGATCAACTTGCAGAGCGAGTTTAGTAATATAAAAATGCTTTTAGGCGAAATACAGTCGAAATACAGCAGTCAAAAAAGAAAGCCAGAAAAATACTTATAAATCAAAGGAAAGTCACTCTTTCACTCTCTGCTGCTTGTAGAACTCTGCAGGACACCACGAGGAGCTGTGCTGAGTTGTGTACAAGCGCAAAAGCGTGCTAAAGCGGGCTTTATAGCAGGGGGTTGAAAAGAGCTAGGAAATGGCCCAAAACGGCCAATAAACTACAAGTTGCTGGGCTGGAACCACTCTTTTAGGGACAAATAGGCTGCTCAGTGCTCCCCACTCCCACTGGTGAACAAAGACGCTTCCTCCAGTCCAAATAAGGATATGGACAACACAGGAACTATGACACAGCCCAGAGATCAGCAAAATCTGAAGACTGGACTATTCTAGTTCAGTAAAGGCGGGAAAACAAGGATATGTTTTTGTTTTTTTTTTGTTTTTTGATTCAAACAAGACAAAAAAGGATACAGTAACAAACAGTAAATGCTTTAAATTGGCTAGCAGAAAACAAACTTTTTAATGTGCAAACAGTTCAGAAGCAAACACAAATACAGTAGATCAACTTGCAGAGCTAGTTTAGTAATATAAAAATGCTTTTAGGTGAAAAACAGTCGAAATACAGCAGTCAAAAAAGAAAACCAGAAAAATACTTATAAATCAAAGGAAAGTCACTCTTTCACTCTCTGCTGCTTGTAGAACTCTGCAGGACACCACGAGGAGCTGTGCTGAGTTGTATACAAGCGCAAAAGCACGCTAAAGTGGGCTTTATAGCAGGGGGTTGAAAAGAGCTAGGAAATGGCCCAAAATGGCCAATAAACTACAAGTTGCTGGGCTGGAACCACTCCTTTAGGGACAAATAAGCTGCTCAGTGCTCCCCACTCCTACTGGTGAACAAAGAAGCTTCCTCCTATCCAAATAAGGATATGTCCTGTATATTTTTAGTATTTTGTGATTCAGGATTTTGAATTTTCAGGATTTTGAATTTTCAGGATTTTGGGTTCTGGATTATGAAGTTCAGGATTGTGATATTTCAGGATTCTGAAGTGAAACCGTTTTACAATAAAGCTTACCAGAACAGCATGGTCTGTAGTGTTGGGCAGAAGAGTGAGGACATCATACCAAATAGGCTCAATATTCTTTAAAGGACCAGCTGTCATACTGTCTAAGGTCTAATTGGGACCTAAGGTAGTTCAGATAATCAAACAAACATTGAACTGGGTAAAAAAAAAACTTGTAAAATCTTGTGTTTTCTGCATGGAGGGAATACACTTTTCAACCATTCAGCAATTCCAGTGCACAAATAAAGAATATTTTTCACACATGAATGGGCTACAAGCTCAAGAAATACCCACAAGTGAATATATATAATGTTTACATATTCAAACTTTATGATTTGTCCTACCCGAAAACTTGGAAGGCTGTGTTTGGATAATTGATGTTTCAGATAATCAACTCTGTATTGCGCATCACAATTCTATATTGGATTATTTGGTTAAGCTCCCGAATGGTCTCTTATTCAATAAACCAAATCACTACGTATGAACCTGTGAGGAAGGATTTAGTAAATGAATGAAATAAGTGGGAACCTTGGTGCTTTTGGCTAATTTATTATATCTTGGGTAATTGTCATTTAAATGCTGAGACATGCACAGTAAAGACCAAACATGTTTCTTGCTGATGTGGTGCATTTTCTGTTTATATTATTTTCCATATTTTTCAGACTGGTATATTTCATTTCAGTGAACTAGGTTTGTGGCAAATATCTTTCCATGCTCTAGGTAGCTCCAAGACTTTATCAACACCAGCAACTAACCTAAGGGAACATGTTTGGATGAGTATAAACACGTTATTGATGAATGTATTGCTATTTCTGTTCACTAGTCTTTATCACAATCATATGTTTTGTCATATATAAGAATCCTACATTGTGTCCCATAAAAATCTTACATTATGTCACATGTACAAGTCACACATTATGTCACACATAACAATCCTGCATTATGTCACATGCAAGAATCATGCAGTATGTCACATATATGAGTTTTATACATCAAATAAGCATGCACTATGTCACCTAGAAGAATCCTACATTTTGTCATGGAAGAATCTTAATTATGTCAGATATAAGAAACCCACTTTCTGATTCATATAAAAATCATATCTTATGTAAGATTCAAACAGTATGTCAGATAGAAAAAGGCTACATTATGTAACATAGAAGAATTGTACAAAATATCACCTATAAGAATCCTTCATTATGTCCCTTATAAGAATCATACATAATGTACCACATAAAAATCCTACATTGTGTCACATGTTACCATCAGGAATCAGGAATCTAAGACTCATACATTATCTCACATTTAAGAATCATAGATTGTCACATATAAGAATCACACATCATGCCACATATAAAAATTCTACATTATGTCACATGCAACAATCACACATTATGTCACTTATGAGTCTTTTATAACTCATATATGAATTATTCATTATGTCACATAGAAGAATCCTACATTTTGTTGCATACAAATCTTACATTATGTCACGCATAAGAATCATATAATATGCCACATGTAAGAATCACACATTTTATCAGACAGAAGAATCCTATTATGTCACTTAGAATAATTGTGCATTATGTAACCTATAAGAATCATGTATTATGCCTCTTACAAGAATTATACATTATGTCTCATGCAAAAATCCTTCATTGTGTCATATGTAACAATCGTGCATTATGTTATACATAAGAGTCATGCGTAATGTCACATTTAAGAATCCTGCATTATGTGAAATATAAGAATCATGCACATATAAGAATCCTACACTATGTTACATACTAGAATCCTACATTTTGTCCCATATAAGAAAACTACTTTTCTGCACTAAAAGAAAATAACTTTGTAATGTCAGAATTCCACCACTGATGTGCTTTTGAACTGGTGTTCTTTCTAAACCTTCGTGGAAGATTGTTTCCAGTTTAAAAGGACCATTCTTTAATTATGTGCAAGACCTCTGCCTATTGTAGAGCTACGACTCATTAATAAACATAAATGGCATTTATCTTTTTCTATTTTCATACCTGACATTTTCTTCAGTTCTTTTTCATGGTAGTTGGGAAGCAGAGAGGTCAGTGGACATTTGTATTATTCTGTTACCTAAAAACATACAAATGATCACAACTTATAATATGTTTGTAACAAAGCTTTACCTTAACTGAATATAAGACCAGTCACCTTTGTGATGGTAGGGTTAAAACCTTCTGCCTGACTGACAGAAATATTAGGGTTTTACATTATATATGTCATTGTCTGACCCTTTTAAATGTAAAAGTCAGTGGCCATCTTTGTTCATTAAACACTGTTTTGCTATGGCTTGTAAGCATGACAGGCTGTTAGCTAGAAAACATGTCAAAGGAAATAAGAAAACGCTTGGGACTGCAGTGTGAAAGCTACATTCAGTTTGACTGAAACTGATTTTTCTACTAAGTGTTTATGGAACTAGAGACAATAACATAGCTGATAACATTAAAATTTTGTTTTCTTACGAAGATGACCTTATTTAGAGATTTATTTTACAAAGTAGTACATTTAAGTAGTGAACTTCTTAACTAAAAAAAATTATTTCTGCACCGTAAATTGCAACAACTCTTTTCTATACTATTACTGAATCAATGTGTTTACTATACTAGCCACTGATGAACATAACCTAATGACTGAATAAAATGTCCTTTCAGCTATGTTGTTTATTGTAACATACTGTGCTCCTTATAGTATATTTAATTTTTGCTCCTTTCTTGACTTTGAAACTGTACCTTATAAATGTTTTGACTCTGTACTGTACTCTATTGACATGTCTATTGTGTTTACTGTATTTGCTATACTAATCTTTGTGGAGCTTTTCTCCCCGGGCCTCTGCTGAAAATGGGATCCATGCCCAGTCAGACTTTCCTGGTAAACAAATGTAAAAATAAATAAAATAAATAAATAACTTGTTTTATTCAGTGAGGATAAGAACAAGAGCCATTTAATATGAGGCTTTGCTGTTCCACACAAGTGATTTTATATTGAGTTAGGATGAAGTGCCTTGTTGAGTTGATGGCTCACAGCTCACTGATATTCATCTGTAAAGACCATCATTTTTGAAACTAAAGTCAAGCTGTTTCTAAAAGGGCACAAGAGATATCTGAATACTCAAGTATTTTCTGCAGACTGAAGAAGAAAATGTTCTTATAGCAGCTTAGAGTTCTGTGCAACAGAAGATAACTAATAAACTGTGTTGACGTTAACATTCCCTTCACCTCAAAGTCAGGGTTCAAGTGGCTGCCAAGCTTTTTTAGCTTTTCCTACCAAACTATCTGGTATATCAACAAAGTGGTGTCTTATTTCTTTACTGTCATAGGAGGATTGGAACAATACAAGGCAAGTAATAACAAGGACAAAAAGATGCCTAGTCATATGCACCTTTAAGTAGACATGCATCTATGCCTCCCTTTTCAAGCATTAAATAGTGCTTATATCCCAAATCAAGCAAAGGTGTACATGACGATCCTGGTGTAAATTTGTGTCTAACCAGCCAATCATCTAGACTAGCCTTAAAGTAGCAAAGTAGTACTGTGTATGATGTGTCGCAGTAACCTATCTGACAGGTTCAGAATACATTGAGTTAAGAACCTGTGTCTCCAGTGAGTGCTGATTATTCGTTGGTGTATTTTTAGGTCTCTAGTACTGGTGTTTGTACAGCTACTGGTTTTGCAAAGAAAGAAAAGGTCCAATAGGACTGGATCTTTCACTGTTCAAAAAGCAAATCATAGGTCACCTCTGAGTTGCCTATGGGCAACTGAGAATAATGAACGTTGTACTAATATATCAGGAAAGTTGAAAGATTTAAGGTCTTTAATTTTCTTGGCAAGGTATTTTTGGGCCTTTTTAGTTAAGCAATATGCTTAAGTTTGCACATACCGAAGTGGGCATTGTATTCAGTGATGGGTCTGATAAGGGAAGAGTACAGTGGCAGGGTGACTTATTTGGATCTTGAAGACATTCCCTTAAAAATTAACAGAGTCAAATAGAAGAATTTCTTAACAATGGTGGAAACATGATGACTGAATGACAGAGAATTGTCCACATCACTCCCCAGGTATCTTATGGCCATTTCTGTCTGAAAAGGAGTACCATTTAAAACATACAAGGTGGGAACAGCATTTATTACTGTTGCACTGTTTTCACTTAACTTTGGACCATTTTCAGTAAATCAGGTATATGCATATTCCAGCCCTTGTTTGCACAGTCTAGTATCAGCAGGTGAGTGAATGACAGTGCCCAGCTTGCAGTCATCAGCAAACTTAGTCAACAACACTTCATAGCATTGATCCCTGTAGTACCCCAATACTTACAATTTTATGTTCAGAGAGAATACCGACAGTTTCCACAACGTAGGATCTGTCAGGTAGTCAGTTTGCAATCCAGTGGGTAACACATGGGTTTGCATTATTTTTTTCTAATTTTCTAACAATACCAGTATGGAGGATAGTATCAAAAGTCTTGGCCAGAGCAACATAAGCAGTGTGCACTGAGTGACCACTGTCCACAGTCTCAGTAGCCTTTTCAAAGATGCTTACTAGATTCAGGAGTTAGGACCTATGCTTCACAAAACTAAACTGATTGGGATTCAAATCCATTAAGATGCCTATGTCTGCATAAATGAGTCATGTTATGGCACGCTTCATGGCTTTGCATATATTACTGGTGAAGCTGATGGGCCTATAATTAACTGGATCTGTAAAGGAGCCACTGTTATGCATAGGGTCACAGTGGCTTTTATCCAGGCATCAGGAACAAACCCTCTCAATAAGCTGAGATTAAAAAGATTATGTAGAGACTCAGATAACACATACTTGTCATAGCTGAGAATGTAACCTTGTATGTGGTCTGGTCCCATGGTAGTACTTTTAGTCTTTAACAAGGATTTTAAGACTTGTTCCTAGGTTATTTCAGGAGAAACTAAAATTTCAAGGATAATGAGGGTTAGCAATGTGGTAGGTGGAGTAAAGTTAGCACTAAATTTAATTGCTAATATATACAGGCTGTATCGCAAGGCTGGGACTGGAATATGTTTTCTCATTGTAGATGTGCTCATTGCATTACTGGATATTATTCCTTAATTTCCTGACATAACTGAAGAAAGATTTGTAGTTCTTTTGGTATCTGTAGTGAACTTAAGCTTTACGTAACTCTGCTTTATATACTCATATAGTCCTCATTAGTTCTTGGCTGGCATGTTTCAGAGTGGTCATGAGATAAAGGGATGAGGAATTCCTAAAACTTGTCATCATTTTCTGTAATTTTTATACAGTTTATTAAAACAAGAGTTTCACCAAAGAGATTTATCATTATATTTAGAGCAAACAGGTACTGCCTTTTCAATCTAGCTGTTCAGATGTTGGTAAACATCAAAGGTGAATGTGACAGCCCTCTCATTTGGGTCCATTTACAGGAGATTGCTGGGAATTTTGGAAAGGCTTTCTACAAGCTGAAATAGGTTTGCCCTGGTAAATGCCTTAAAGATGGTCTCATTTGTTTGGGACTGGTACGACTAGGCCTGGAAGAGAGGATGACTGACTTATGGTCAGATTTGACTAGGGATGAGGAGATGTAGAGTGGAGTACAGGCAGCGAGTATGTTGGTATGGGCGAGGTCAGGGATATTAGAGCTTCTAGAAGTTTTACAATTTGTTCTAGCACATTTTTATTAACAAAGTCTAGGAAATGCTGATAATATCCATTTTTAGAGGTATAAGTGTGCCAATGAATACAGGGATATGAAATCCCCTAACAAGAAGATATTTAGTTTGATATTTAACCCCTCTCTGATGTTAAGGTAATTTCTATGATAATATGAGGGACATTGGTGGGGATCTGTAGCTAGCAATTAAGCCACAGATTGATGTTGTAATGGTGATTTGGATATCAACAGCTCCAAGTTAAGACTGTGATTAATTTGACATGAAGTGATAGTACTTCTGACAAATACTGATGCTCGCCCACAATTGCCCAAGGATTTGAAAGAATGACAGGTGCTAAAACCCTGATATAGAGGAAGTCCTATCATTGCCTTGCAATCATGTCTCAGTAACTATACAAATATGAATGCATTCAAGTTGCAGGAAGGTCGCAAGTTCAGACATCTTTCTATTTAGACTCTTAACATTGAGTGGAGTCACTATGATGTGGTATTGCTGAAATTTTCATTAGAGATGACATCACTACTACCAACATCACTGAATCTTCATTTAAAAGCTAAAGACAAAAGCAATCCTAGTAAAAAATGCAAATACTCTAATTGTTACAAGTGGCATACTTACTATGGACTTATCCTTGTAGCATGCATTTATTTGTAAATATACTGAATTTATAGTATTAAAATAAATCTAATTCTAATTTTATCAAAGCTGTGTTAAGAAATCAGTAAGGGGGCATGTGTAGTCCATTTATGATAATCAGTTCATCTGAATAAAGATTGAAAAACTCTTGTATCATGGACAGATTTAATATATTCCATTTATGCAACAACTTCCGAATGGCATGAATGGTCTTGGTCAGAAGTCATTTGATGGAACATTTTTATTTATTTTTTTATAATTTTCCACTCATCCTAATTTAATCCAAAGCCCAGTGTGAACTCAGAGTAAGTCACGGGGTAAAAGAAAGTTAGAGGAGTCAAAGCCTACAATGTTTGGCACTTGCCACATACAGAGATATGTAAAGTATAACGTGTAGTGTCTTTAAGGAAGCTAAAGCTGATGGGTATTGTTTGGCATATGATTTTTCCTTAAAGGGGAGTCTTCACTGAAACTTCATCTAAGCCTCTCCGACCGTCAGTCCTTCATTGTATGTATGCTATTTAGGAACTTCTACTACCTGTCGGAATTAAACATTTTTGGTGACAAAAGCTGCATTTTCATTTGGCTGTCTATTCTCACTGGTTGCATTGTAATGTTGATAAGCATGTTCATCAGAGAGAAATCTGTTTTACCTCATTCCTTGATAAAGATAGACATATTCTGTGTTTCACCTTTTCAATGAAAAGGTAGTAAACTTCTATTTTTTTTATGTTCATGCTTTTATATGCATTTCTGTGCAGTGCAATCTCAAATTTCACTCTCAGAATTATTTATTTTATATTTCTTCTTCCACCGATTCACTATTTTCTACTACATTTCTTCAAATTGTCACTATAGATGACTTGACTTCTACTACTAACAGCAATAAATGTTCAGGAAAATCTCATTAAAATCTCCAAACTATGGATTTAACATTTAGGGTTTTTTCTCACTCCAAGTGGATTTGCTGATAAACAAAAAAAATATACTGCACATAGTGTTCCTTTTTGTCAACTTCACAAAGAAAGAAAGAGGTGTGCTATTGGCAGATACAAGATGGACAGCAAGCATGGCTCATGATCCCTCAGCTCTCACACTGTGATTCAATGTCAGAACAGTGAACCTATAGCAGCGCACAGGACTGTGGCCACCACATAGATGCTGGGGACAGTTTGAACATGCAGGTGTTGTCTGGTATGTGCTGTGATGCATACCCACACTGATCCACATGAGTAACACCCAGGTGTACATGCTCTATCATGGTACCGACAGAGCAACCGTGGCTTGAGAAGTTCTCTAAACGGGAGATAGAGGTGGTATTACAAGCCCCATGCACACAGAGGAAGCTTATCTTTTTGTAAGTTAGAGCAGACAAGGGCTTCTGCGAACAAGTGTGATAGGGAATGTTGCAGGACATCAATGCAGTGGGTGGCCATGATAGACAATGCAACAATTACATTGCAAGATAACTGATACAGTATTGTATGCTGAGACTAAGGCACAGGAAACTGCATGAGATAGGCTGACCAAGAGGGTGGCCCACCAAGACAGAGGCACCTCAAAGAGATGGAGGGATTCCTGGTATTCCTCAATCAGGAACGCGAGATAACCTTTATACCTGATGGTTCCTTGAATGTAATAGCTGTTCATACACTAGCAAGGTAAATCTCAAGAACCTGTAAGCTAGACTTCAGCAATATATGGAATGGAAACTGTCAGATGCACAAGCTGGTTTTAGAAGGGGCAGAGACACCAGATATCAAATTATCAGTGATTGCTGGATAACAGAAAAAAAGCAAAAAAGTTTCAGAAAAATGTTTACTTTTGCTTTACTGAATACTCTAAAGCCTTTGATTATGTGACAGATAATCTGTGGCAAGATCTTAGCGAGATAGGAATACTGGCTCATCTTATTTTTCTCCTGATGAATCTGTATGCTGAACAAGGAGCAACAGTTAGACCTCAATATGAAATAACTGACTGTCTCAGGACTGGGATAGGAGTGTACCAATGATATATATTGTCACTGTGTTTATTTAATTTATGTGCTGAATATACCATATGGAATGCTTCAGATGATGGAATCAGAACTACAGGGAGAAATATTAACAATCTTAGGTATCAGATGGTACCACTCTGATGGCTGAAACTGAGGAAGAATTGAAGAAACTGTTGAGGATGGTGAAAGTATAAAGTGCAAAAGCTGGATTGCTGAAAATATATAATTATGTTATCTTGCCCTATAAATTCTTTAATCCTTTGCAAATAGAATTAGAAAAAGTGGAGGCAGTGCTAGATTTTATTTTCCTGGCATAATGATCTCTGTCAATGATAACTGTAGCCATGAATTTAAAAGACGCTTGCGTCTTGGAAGCAAAGTTCTAGTAAATATGAATACCATTTTAAAGAGCAAAGATCCTGGCCCCTTAACACTGAGGGATGCATACCTGACTGTACCCATGATGAATTGTGTTCAATTAGCAGTTCAATTCAAATTCAAAGTAACCGGGAGGGGAAGATGGGAGGATGGGTGTGAGTGTCCAATGCTTACTTCCTTGCTCACCCATCCTGCAGGGGAGGGATGCTGCCGAGGCATGCTGCAATAGCAGCATTAATGGCTTAGCAAGCTATGTGCTGCAAGCAGTATTTTATTTCATTGGGAGTTCACACATGCACAGAAGCAGAAATGCACCTCCCAAGACAGTTACTGTGGAGCTTGCAAGGCTACCATGTGATGGTGGAGGGAAGTTAGGTCAATATGATGTTGCACCAGCATCATTGGTCATAGATGTGGGCAGTGATGAGCTGAGGGGTGTGATCTGATAGTAACAGAGAACAAGGGAGGAGCTGGTGACAACCGGTCACCTCTGAGATGGTGTAGGGGGGAGAGAAAATGCATTTTATCGAACAAAAATATCACATTTTTAACAAAGTCCATATATTTAAAGTTGTGTTTTTTATAATTTTCCCAGTAATAACCTATGTTGTGAGAGATAGTCTGCAAATAAGTCTGTGAACTGGAAAATCAAAGCTTCTGAACTTTCTAACACTTTGACCACATAATTCAGAGACAGGATTTACAAGAAGGCACTTATGCTGAGAAAGACAGAAGGCAAAAGAAGAAAAGGGTGGCAAAGGCTAAGATGGCTAGACAACCTTACTGAAATGATGACTATTAAATCTGCAAGGACTTAAAGAAAGAGTTAATGAAAGAATGTCCTGGAGTGCTCATATGCTTGAGGTCAATAAGATCTGGGGTTAACTAAGCAACTAAACAACAGTTATAGTGATCAGGAAATGATTTAGTGTGTTATGGCTATTAACCAGGTAGAGTGTGATTAGAGAAGTATCGATGACACTTTTTAAAAGTTTCTGCAGTTGATTGCTTCGTGTGTCATAAAATGTGGTTTCTTTGGTGTTGTGAATGCAGCTTGTTCTATTAAAAAAAAGAATTACAGTGATCAGGGTGGGAAGAGTTTATCTATGGAATTACAGCAGTAAATACATTACTGTGGGCATTTTTAATACATTTTCTTTGTGATCACAATAGTGATCACCAAAAGCAGCTATATTTATGTAATACATGCATTTTATATGTGTATGTTTATATATGTGTGTTTATATATATATATATATATATATATATATATATATATATGTATATATATATATATATATATATATATATATATATATATATATATATATACACACACACACACACACACAGTCTACTACAAGTTCTTGCATGGTAGTAGCTCGCTACACACTTGCTTACTATCACTTGTTCTAATTGGCTTGTGCCCTAAATCCCACTAGCCTTATCCTATTGATTTGCATAATCCTACCAGAATCCTAACTCTAATCATAAGACTCCCATGCAGCCTATCCCTAACTATATCCTTCCCCTCCCAAACCCTAAGTCCCTAATCACCCTTAAAACCTTAAAACTCCATTCCCCATCCCTAAAAATTAAAGTCTTTGATTACTCCCTAACCTTAAAAGTCCACTTCTGCTTCCAAATAATAAACCCCCTCCTGTTCTCTAAACTTAAAACTCCCTTTCTTCTCCCTAAACCTGAAGTCCTCCCTCTCTTAACCTTAATCCTGATCACTGCTTGAAGCCCTCAGCTATACATCCACTTACTCCCTCTCTCCCTCTCCCTTCCGTCAGCTGAAATCAAGGATATGTTTGAGTAAGATGAAGCTACATCAGTATAAGCGACAGTCTAGTAAGTAACCTGTAACTCCTCTTGTTTTTAACTCTTCAGAATGCTTTCTTGGTGACACTTACATGTTCTATAAATCACAGCCTCAGTTCACGTCACAGTGCACAAGAGCTGACTGATTACATCCCACTGATTCAGTAGTTGTTGCTTGCTTTGCTCTTCACCTACCCACAACTCCACTGCCACAGCCACATCTCCACTTTATACTAACTGTTCTCTGCCCACCTGTCCACCTCCAACTCTCCCCTATTAAAGACACAGACACATAATATACTAACATTAGATCAATGCATCCCTCCTTCACTAATATTAACCCAAAACACAGACTTCTCTCTACAATCAGCTACAGTGCAACAGACAATGAATATCCATAAACACAACCAAAAAATACATCTAACATCTAGAGAAACCTACAGATTACCTAACCTCAACCCAGATTATCACATAATCCCTATTTAGCATTTCACCACCTATCCTACCTCTCTGTACAGTGCTTACATATAATCTTATAACAGCTTACATAGATATGAATTCCTACTTTCCATCTAAACTCTGTCACAACCACTCCTCTACAAACTCTATAGTATCTCTAGCTCTATTAATATACACTTTACTCACTCACACTCACTACAAATATGACTTTATTAATAATTATATTTGCTACTACCTTATTCTAATCCTTCTAATATTTTACGACATCCCAACAGATTATCTTCAAACTGTTATCAATACCTGTCCTTTCCTACAGCAGATGTACATCATCTTCCACCCACCACTCCACCCAGCCACCACTTTGACAACCCAACTTACCACTATTTTACATATTCTCCTCATTTACAAGGGTCTATATTATATATTCAAACTTTCAAAACTTCAAATCCCATATGTTCGACAACATATGATTGAAGTTTAAAAGTTCGAATATATAATAAAAAAAAAAAAGAAACTTATCTTAATGGTGCAGGCAGGGTGGCAAGCTCCCCTGCACGCCCCACCCCCTACTTAAATATACCAACTCCAAGATTGCACTTCAGTGCAGAAAAGGGAAATTCTCCCATTCTGCACTAAACGGCACCGTTACATTTAACCTTCGAACGCTTGAAATTTCGATCATATGGTGTCAACCATATGACATTCGGAATTTCAAGCATTTGTGGTTCTAATAGGAACCCATTTACAACTAAATCACAACTGCTCCCATGTTTTGTCATCACATATACACTCTGTGCATTCTACTGTACATAAATCATTGAGACCATCACAAAACTGTACAAATTCACCCTTATAATTCTAAGACTGTTAATCATTGGTACAGTTGAACCTAATCTTGACCCCTCACCACTTTCATTCTTCCTACTTAATGCACAAAGCTTAATGGAATAAAACTGATCAAGTGAATACTTTCATTAGCCAATGCAGCCAAGATGTAGTATATACAAAATCATGGATAAAAAAGACAGCTTCTCCACTCACCATTTATTTTGAAAGTATGACTACCACTTAGACCAGGAGCTGGACACAGAGGAGGAATCATCCTATTTTTCAAACTCCAGCTCAAGGTTCATCTCCTTAATATGACCATCCCTAATAATAACATACAATCAAACCCTCTATTAGTCAAATTATCTGCATAAAATGAACCAAACCACTTCATCTGATTGTCACCTATCTTCCATCTCCATCATCCATAGAAAAATTCTACAAATGTTACAAAACATTATTACCTCCAATACAAACTTATAGAATCTCATGTTGATAAGTAACTTGAACTTTAGCATTCTGAACCCAATCCACAGTGGTATCACATATCTCCTTAAAGGGTTTAATCTTCAGTTTTTGTAAATTAAACCACCCAATCAAATCTAAAAACTAATAATCACTTCCTATTAGACCTCATAATGACAGACAACCCCTCACTAGTCACAGATGTCACTATCTATCCACCTTCAGTCGGTGACTACTACTACCATCAGCTTTCTACTGCAGTCCCCTACCAAAAATTCCTTGCAATTAATCTTTATAGCTAAATCAAAAAAAAAAAAATCCTAACACTTGGAGTCATCGTTACCACCCTAGACTGGTCCAACAATCTAAACATAACTGATCCCAGTCTTGCTGCAGAGTCATTCACAAATACCCTAATCAATCTACAAGACACCTGTCTCCCACTAACAACTAGACTTTAAAAAATAAAAAAGAACTCAGGGATGAAATGTGGCATTCTTGCCAAGCCAGCCCAAATGCAGATAACAGAAAAGCCTTTGTACAACTCAGAAACCACTCAAAGCAATTATTTAGGAGGAATAAAACCAAACTAAACTAATATAATTAACACAAAACTCCCTAATCAAAATACCCAAACAAAATATCATCTCAAAAAATACCCTGGACATTTTCCCTATCAGATTTAGGATTAAAGTTCAGCAATTTACCTACAGCACATACCACCATAACAAACACTTCCTTTATACCTGACTCACCACAATACATTCTCCAATTCTATGTTAAACATATTAAAATTAATGAAATACTATTAGTACTTGACCATTTAAACTTTGACAGTATTACAGTCAGATAGCATTCACCCCAGTTTGTCATCTCCTACAAGGAATATATCAAAACACTCCTCCAACACATATACAGCTAACCAAATATAATAACAGACTATAACCTCCTCTTTAACAAACACTGTGGATTTCAGTCTGGTAGAAGCATCTGAACACCTCTATGGACATAACTGATGATATCCTGCTATGGATGGATAAAGGGCTACTGACTGGTACCATCTTCATTGCCCTAACAAAGACTTTTGATCTGCTACATCATAGCTTACTCTTCTCTCACTTACTTGGTATAGGCATCAGTTATACATTGGTTCTATGACTATCTCTCAAATTGATACTTTTATGTGAAAAACTGTTCCCTCTCTCTCCCTTCCAGTCCATCTAAAAAAGGTGTTCCATAAGGCGCTATACTTGCATCATTCCTGTTCTCCATATATATTAACCATTGGGCCTCCCAAGCTTCCTAGTCTTAATCTATGTTGATAGCGTGGTGTTATACAGATCAAATAAATCCATCACAGCCCTACAAAAGCAACTACAAACAGGCTTCTTATATCCGATCAACTAAGTCTCATACTCAGCCAAAGCAAAATCTATGTTCTCTGGGACAAAACAAAAACTTAGCAAAATTATCTTCACACTACAAATAACTAACCAAAACATACCATTATCAAAAACACTAAGTCATTTAAATACCTGGAACTCAGGCTTGATGCTTTGCTCAGATTCCCTTATACTCAACACACAACACAAGCAAGATAATTAACCCACTACTTTTCTGGATCAACAAAATCTCCACATTCTTCTCTAAATCTACCAGAATAGGAATTGGACAAGGCATCTCACTATTCCACCAGAAGAACGATGAAACTGTATCGTAAAAAACACTTTAATGGATAATAGAAATGAAAAAAAAACACAGATTAAAGACGAAGTCCCAAAACTAAGTGGGACGAAAAGCGCTTTACTTTTATCTGTGTGTTTTTTTCATTTCTATTATCCATTAAAGTGTTTTTTATGATACAGTTTCATTGTTCTTCTGGTGCAGTGGCATTTGCGGTCTACAGCCTTTTGTGTTCAGCTGTTATATTGTTTGTTGGTGTTTAGATATCACTATTCCAGCTTGAATCCACCCTTCTCTGAATAGCACATGCCACAAGATGAAATTATATTCTTATTCAAACACTCATCAATAAAGTCTGTAGATTCATCACACTCTGACCAAAAGATGAACATCAATGCAAAGCTGTACACAAAGTAAAATAGCTCCTTTTCAAACAAAGAGCAGATATTTTTCTTGAATCACAATTGTTTAAACTACTGTTTATTTTATTTTATTTTGTTTTATTTATTTATTTAGTTAGTTACTTATCCTTAGTTGACTAATTTAGTCCCACTAGGCTAGTAACCTCTTTTCAGGGGAGACCTGAAGTAGTATTTATACTGTTAGGAAAAATTTGGCCAGGGCATCAGGAAACTTTTCCTACTCATTATGTTGCAATGACCCATTTTGGATGAGCACTTCCTGTTTCCCTGTGAGGTTCAGAGGTTGCCCAGAGAAACAGGGAGGCAGATTGAGGGAGAAGGAGATGATGGAGTGTTGAAAGAAATGGAGGAGAAAGCAAATATCAAAACAAGAGAATGTATGCAGGGTTCTGAGGAAATGCTGGGAGGGTTACAGGATGATTTATTTAAGGAAATGATGGTGCAGAGTGAGACAGAAAATGAAGTTATACAGAAAATACAAAAGGAGGATATGGGGACAGTCCTGAAGATTATTAGTGAGATGTAAAAGAACTATATGCAGTGAAAGTCGCAAAAGTGGAGTAGCAGAAAAAAAGCAGAATAAAATGAAAACTGGAAGTACATGGTAAGGATTCAAAGTAACGAAGACAAAGAAATGGACAGGTATGAAGTGTAGAAAATTTAATAACTCCTTTGAGTGTAAAAGCACATGAGGTAAGACATTTTTTTCTCATTAACGAAGAGACATTTTGTGATATTATATTTGAGACAGTTTTTCAATGGAAACTTTTCTTGGAGTATATGAAAAAAAAGAAAGACTGTAACCCATGGAATCTGTATGTGATAAAGACATTTAACAGGGAAACAAAAAAGAAAATATGTTTACAATTTTGAACAGAGGTAAAAAGATAGACTTTGAAAGAACATTTGAAAACTTCATGTAAATAGTACTAGACATTGCAAAAGTTTATGACAAAAGGGGTTTATGGACTGATGGCTGAGATTGTAATATTTTGTTAAGAATAGAAAGAGAAAAATTATACATATACCAAGCATGATAAATATGGAGGGGAATAGGGGTGTTATAAGATACTGGGGACAACCCAAAACATGTTTTCTTTTGTGAAAAATAAGGACATTTGATAAGTTACCTTGACAAAATAAAATGTTACATTTGTGGCAAAATGGGACACGATGCAAAAAATGTGAATTGAAATGTTATAAATGTAAAAATAAATGGATATTTATGGATGGATTACAAAAATGAAAAGCATAAGGAAAAGAGAAAGAAAGAAGAAAATGAACAAAGAAAAGAAATTCTAGAAGTAGTAGAAATAGAAGAAAAAATAGATGAGAAAAAATAATAAACAGGACATAGAAGAAGGTTATGAAATAAGTGATTAAGAAGACATAAATTGGGAGATCGTAAAAGAAAAAAATAAGAATTATATTGGTAAAAGGTTAAAAGACAGTAAAAGGCAATTTAAAGGGATAAGTACAAAAGAAGAAAAAAAGAAATTAATAAAAAAGAATATGTACAGCTAATGACTGGGTTTGGTATAATGGTTAAAGTATTTGACTCACAGACACAAGGTACAATGTTTGCTTCTCATGTTTGGAAGGAAAATTGACTAGTATTAGAATAGCCAATTAATAAAACTAGCTTAGTAATTAGCTACAAAGTGATGAATCAGAGGGAAAATGACAATTTTAGCATGCCTTCTGTAAATGTAAATAGTATTAACAATATTGTAAGAAGAATGGAGACTTTAGAGTGGTGTAATACATGTGATGTAGATGTAATTATATTAGAAGACACATGATTTTTAACAAATGAAGAAAGATTACAAATAGAAAAACTATGGGAAGGAAAGATAATCTGGAATTTTGGAAATGAGTGATGTTCTGGAATAGCCGTATTCTGTAGAAATACTGTAAAGATATTAGATGTAAGTTTAGCAAAATGGGAAGGTTAACAATTGTGGATTTAAAATGGAAAGAACAACTATATAGAATTATAACATTATATGTTTATACTAATTGTAATGAAAGGGAAAGTTTATTCTAGAAAACTTTAGACTATGTAGTGATAAGAATGAATATTATAATAACAGGAGACTTTAATTGTGATTTAAGAGGAAAGCATAAAAAAGAAAGGAAAGTATATAAGAAAATGTAAGTAAAACTTTGAGACAAAAATTAATGGACTTACTAAAGGGGTATATATAGAACTAAAATATATTATTTTATAGTATCAGAAGGTTTAGTTATAGGAAAAGAGCAGGTAGTTGAAACAGGACATTCTGATCATCTTGCAATATGGCTAGAGATACAGAAAAAACAAAGAATATATAAAAATAGACAAAGGACTTAAAAGGATAAATGAGAAAGCATGGAGTGAAGCAGGAATGAGATTAGTAATACAGTTATAGAATGATCTTATTAGTGTGAGAACAGTTTATAAAAACTGGTCTGAATGGTAGATGATATTTAAGGAAAAATATAAAAAATGCTTTTACAGTGGTAATATGATGTGAGAAAAGAAGAAAAAGAAAAATATAAAAGAACATGTAATGCCACATTGGAAGATTTAGAACATGACAACAGGAAGTACTTTGACAAAAAAAATAATTATATGAAAGAAATAAAAAAAATACAAGAATTGTTATACAAGCAAAGACTTTTTACATGGAAAAAGAGAATATATATTGAGTTACTTAAGCAGATTAGTAAAGGAAGATGGTAGTGTAATGAGAGAAATAAAAACATATAAAAGGAGAAATAGAAAGAACTCAGGAAAAGATTATCCTGGGGATTTAATAAAATCCATGCAAGAATAGTGGAAGACCTACAGTACACTGATGGTGCCGTGGCTGTGTATGTGGATCTCCCTCAGCAGTGAGCATACCTCTCAGCTGTCCCTGATTTTCAGGGATGTCCCTGATTTTGACTCAAATTTTAGCCCTGCCCATCTTAATCCCTCCTAAAATTGGTGACTTTTGAAGACTATGTCGTGAATTATACTTAATAAATAATGACAATAATTAGAGTTATAGACTTTTTTTACTTCAGAAACTGTTTATTAATTCACATTCTCTTGTTCTGGCAATGTCTTAAATTAATACAGCTAATATTTTAAAACTGTCCCTGATTGTCCCTGATTATTTTTGCATTTGTCCCTGATTCTGTTGGTATTTGTCCCTGATTGGTTGGGAGCTATGGCAGTGAGCCTTGCATGTTAATGAAGGTGTGCTATTGAGGGAAAGCTGTGTAACACAGTTAGTGACAGTGTAGGGAGTGTGTTACAGTGTCACTGTAACACACTCCATGCACTGTCAAAGTGCTGGATAGCAATGTATTTAAAATGTATTTTAATTTTTCTTTTTTTTTTGTGCTTGTGTGATGTGGTGCAGTGCTTAGCAATGAACATGTGCCAGACATCTAAAAATAGAAACCAGATACATTTAATTATTTAGGAAAGCTCAAGTTTAAGCATAGCTGAGTGGGTTTGTGCAGTACGGCACAGGGCTTAGCTGTGCTTAAACATAGTGGAGAGATATATGTAAAAGTATAACACCATTTCACGTGGCTGATTGGTTAGAGTGACAGCCTTATGTGCAGTAGGTGCATGGTTCGAATACACATAGTGGTTATTTTGTGAATACACAGTATGACACATCTTTCAAATTCCGATTTAATTTTTTCATTACACAGACAGGTTATTAAATTTAGTTTGCAATTACACAATTTTAAAATGGATTATGAAATCCTGCTTTGCTGCACTTAGCTAAGCTCCATTGAGCGCAGCTAAGCCATGCCAAGCACTGCTTAAACAAGGACTGTTTTAGCAGTACGTAGCTGGTTTGTGCATTGCTTACTGCTAAGCAATGCTCATTTAAGCACCGTTTAGGCCTGCTAAGCTGGTTTGCACACCACTTAGTATTGCTCAGCATTGTCAATTTAAGCACTGCTTGGTTGAACTCAGTGAGTTTGCGCAGCGCTAAGTGAAGCACCACCTTTATAAAAATGGCCCAATGGTGGAAAAAGGTGGGAAAACAGTTTTATTTAAGTGCAACCAGTGAGAATACAGCCATAATCTGTTAGAGTTCGATCTTGGCAGGACTATGGCAGGAGTTGGAGAGGGTTCACACTTCTGGCCTCAATGGTGGGGCATTCTGGAGCCCAGGGTCATGGTTGGACTCCTTGTAAAATACCATGAAGTCTGGCAGCTGCAGGGCCAAAACCAGGGGTCAGAATAGAAATCAGAGACCTGGGACCAACTGGCATGTGATCTCAACAGTACAACTGGTATCTGCCACACAGGTGAGCAGGTGTGTCATCATTATGACAACCTGAAGTATCGTAAGGGGGATCTCTTGGCTATCTGGGTCCAAGATTCCAGAGATGGAAATGTCCCACCAGTTTTTAAGTATTGTTATTGCTTTACCAAACGTACTCTGAATGTGTGATAGACAGGTACGCATAATGGTGTGTTCCTCTCCCCACAGCTGCAGAGGACTGAGCTTGCAACTTGGAGGCCCATGCAGGGCACCTGGCCAGGTTACACCATGAGTGTGCTGAGTACAGATGTATCTTGTAATCAGTAGTCATATAAACAAGAAAGAGTAATAAATTAGTAACTGATAGTAGGTATATTCAGTTTTGATTGTATTGCAATGAATGTGGTCATAGACCTGGACTGATATAACTGAGTAATGCCAGGTATGGTTCAATAAAGGTCAACACATGAAACCTGATATATTAAGGAAACAAAGTTCTGACTGTATTAAGAATGTTAAGGTAATAATGTTCTACTGCATTAATAATGTTAAGGAAATAAAGTTCTACTGCATTAATAATATTAAGGAAATAAAAAAAAGTGTCTACTGCATTAATTGTGGAATTACAGCTGTATTGCAACACTTGCGTTATTTCAACTATTCATCAATAAAGAGTGTAGATTTATACCAATCACTGCATGATGTCTCCCTTAATAAAGTTGTGTTGTGCAATATGTGTGCATTTTGGGCTTTTGGTCATGAAATTGAGTATGACAACTGCTGCGAAATAAACAGGGGTATAATGCCACAAAGTGACTGAAGGTTAGCTAATAAAGAGTATTTTGCTAAACTGTAGATGTGAAGTTGTACTACAAGATATAATGCATCATGATATTTGTTCTGTAGTAAGATATGAACCTATAATAGGAACAACCAAGGTATATTGTGTATCTCAGGATTGTCTTGTGTTAACCATTGCATTTCAGCTGTATGCATTCCTAATCTTAGGTACGCTGCTGCAGGCAATTATGAAACTGTAATAGCTGTAGACTGAAAATATACCATCTGCAACTGTATATGGGTCAGGTAACCAACTCAGCACTCCAATATGGTCTGTACACATCGCACATATTTCCATCCACTAGGGGTTATTTGTCTACACCTGTATTTCATGTACTAATAGACAGTTCACCTACTATCTCTGTCATGTGTGAATCTCATGCATGTGTGTTCAAGTGTCACTGCAGTCTTGTATAACACTTTACATCGATTACCAGTTCACAGGTTGTTACCAGGTGAGCTCTAGGAACATATCAGTCAATCAATGTCCAGCAGTGGCTCAGTAGCAGTAGCTCAGTTTGATAAACACTAGGTGTGATGTATATTTTGTCACAGACAGACCATGGTTCGAATCCATGGATATGTACTACTAAATATTTATAGAAACACTTATGTATTGTTAACAGATGTTCTCCCCATGGGAATTACAGGTAAATAAATGGCTGTAGTAGCTGTTTCAATGGGTTACTAAGTGGTGTGTTCAGATGCACCAGAGTGTTAACAGCATTGATCAGCAAGGTGATAAGACGTCAGTATATACAGTCAATAGGTTCAATACAAATACACGTTTACAAAACAAATAAAACTGTTTAATATTGGTACAGCTGTATGCCTGGTGTGTCTGTGAATGTCTGCTGATAGTCTAACCCCATGCCTGCCAAGAATAGCATGATAGGCGTAAACTCTCTGTACTGTGCATGATACATTCCTCTCAAGTGTGACTCTGTCATGGACTGTGATCACTGGTGCCAAATCCCGTGTGCACAGATTTAACACCCACTTGGTTTATGTCAGTAGCACAGTCACATTACATCAGTCCACAGTACACCTTGGTAGTAATATATGTCCCTCTGACATGTAATGGTCCCCTGTAGTTGTGTTCCTGTAGGTGTTACAGCTTGGCCCATACTGTCCCATGTGGATAGCTTGAGAGGTATGTAGATGCTACAGAAGCTATAGGGCACATGTATACATAACCTAGGGCACACCTGTACGGTATGTAAGAGTACTGCTGCAAACAATACAGCTTATACTGGCAGTAATGGAATGTCTTTGTCTGTCTCCCCTCACCCCTTACCTGCATCATAATTTAATATTGTTATACATCGGGTATGGATATTTTGTTCTCAAAATGTTATGTTGGGCCTTGTGCTTTATTATTGTTATATATTACAATGGTTGCATACTAATATACCTTGTTCAATTACCTATGTTGTTGGCCTTATGCTGTAACTGTTACTGGCATGCTGTTACAATACTGACTGCTATCCCACTTATTGTTTTGTTCCATATGCTATGCAAAGGTATGTTACTGGGTTATTTGCAACATCCTGACATGCTGTTTATAACAGCTTCCTAGCATGTTATAATTAACATTTAAATGTTCTGATCATTACTAACCTATACACTTTGAAAAACCTCAACACCATAGCTCGACTGGGTAGACCAGTTCCTGGCAATTCACCTGCCTTACCTCAGACAGCTGTGGCATTGGGTCACAGCATGTCTGGGACCCAACCTGGTGCTGACCCCACTTCTGGTTCTGCACCATCTATGTGTGGAACTGCCTCAGGGGATAGGGCCTGTATCCCGAGGAGTGGGCCTGCAGAGGGAGTTACCACCCAGCGACAGCTACCAGGGATGGTGTGCAAGATCATGCACCATGGGTTCGATGATTGACTGTGCTGGATTGAGGGTGGATTGGGCAACCTGGAGGGGCAAGGTGGCCCCAGCACCCAGCCACCAGCACAGCCACATTCATGGCAGTGTTGACAGCCCAATGGTGGGGAGCTCAGTCTCACTGCTGCCGTCTGGGGGAACATGGTTGTCCGATTCCACAACACCCTCCCTGTCCAAGGTGTTTGCCCTCCTCTTATGTCATACACTACCCCTGTATGCTGTCTTGTCTATCTTGTCTGTTTGCAAATGCTACCTCACCTACCCAACTTACTGCCGCACATGTAGCTAGATCCCTTCCTCAACATTCCACTCTCCCCTTAAAAAAAATGGACATATGTCCCACAAAAAAAAATATCACCCCATACAGAGCTCTTCATTTTGCCCCCCACGTACACTGCACACAACCAATCATTACCTCAATTAATCAACAAAGTTATGTTGCCCATACCCCTCTCTCTGGGATGTGAGGCTCCAAATTCCAAATTGTCCATGACCTGCACAGCTGTTGTACAAGAAATGGAGAGCTATGGTCCTTTCCTACACCTGTCCTGTACATCCTTACCTGCTTTTCAGTCTTTTCTCCACAGCTTGCCCCCATTTCACTACTTTCCTATCACCCCTTTTTCTTTTCTATTTTTGGGATTAGTGTGGGTTTAAGCGAGGCTAAGTGGTGCAGTGCATCATGCAAACCTGGGCAAACCTACTTAAAACTAATTAAAGCTGCCTTAATCACCTTCTCACACTGTTGGGCACATACGCAAAATAATTACTCCAGCCAAGTCTCAAATCTGGGACCCTGTCAACTGCAGCACAGTGCATTAGCCCACTAGGTCACTCAGCTCTGAAATAAAGCAGGTGTTTCCATAAACATATCCTGATTGACAATAACACACTGCTTGTACATATAATGGGAACATTGGCAGTGTACTTGGGACTGTGATGCAGACACAAAACCAGTACAGCAGCCAAATAATGATGGATGTACGTGAGGCCTAGGATATTAGGTATAGCTAACAACTACACAGACTGTTGCAGAATGTCCACAGTTGTGCCACCTACTGTTGGCACAGTTGTTACACAACCTATTCTTTGTGCTGAAGTACTGGCAAGTCAGTATAGATTGAGGTTACAAAAATCATAACAGACAGTTCAGTGTTACACTTCATACACATCCAAGCACACATGCTAATGCCAATCCTGTGAAACAGACTGCATGCATGCAGGGAGGGTGGCCTAATGGTTAAGGTGTTTGCCTTACAAACATAAGGTGCAGGGTTTGAGTCTCACAAGGGATAATTGGCTAGGCTTACAATGGCTTGCAAGGGCAGTTAGCCTAGTACTAACCTATGAACCTATGAACATATATCTTGCAAATACACCTGCTCCTAGCATGTTGTACATTTTGCCACCCACAGTCCGGGCTTCGAATCCAGTGTGTTGCACTTCAATTACATGCTTGTGAATGCAACAAATAATGACTGAGTCCTGCAATTTTAACCATAACAGGTTGCTGCTACTGCATTAATTGCTACCCATCTTAGCACATCAAAGGCCTCTAGGTAGGGACACATTGCACAAATATGTATAGGCTACCTATATGTCGCCTATCACTGTCCAATTGGCACTGTTACATGACATATGTACTTGAAGCACATGCCTCATCTGGACTGTTATGGGTACCCTCACCCTGGCTATGCTGTAACAACAGAGCTGACATTGCTCCCTCACTGACACATACAGCTTGCTGTCCTCCAATGTGTTCACACTCCCCAGTAGCACCTCTGGGCAAAAAGCAGCAGCTGCATCCTGCAACATATGTGGCAATATGTTCAGCTACCTGTTACAGACCTACCATACCTCACAACCAATTAGAACAATGGATCCACACAACACCCATACATAAAAGGGTGGGGGGCAAAGGTCAAGTGACAGGAGCATGTGTCACAGTCTTCTCCTACAAACATGCACAGCTGATAGACCAGCAGCTACTGCAGCAGCATGCATTTTCTGATGCCTATAAGGTATGACACTCACATCTGTCTTCCCCCTTACTGAGCTCAACCCACATTGTTTAACACTAACTTGCCACATAATCAGAAAGTATGTTCACAATGGCCAAACATAGCATGCAAAGCTGTGGACATACCACATAAATCCCAAAAGTGGAGAGTATTTCTACCTACCCTGTGTGATGCTGTAGTCTCCACACCTCCATAATGTCCATCTCACAGGCTAGGAAAGGGGCCAAGGCCTACACGAAGACCTTAAATATAGCACTGTTGTGCCATGCCATTGGCTAATGAAAGTGTAACCCAGCTGTTCTGGATGCAATTAGCAAGTCTGAGCCACATATTGGTGTACAGGCAATCAACTGCTCATGAGCATTACCTACAAAAGGCAAACACTGCCTATGGTAAATAGGTCTTTGACTTTTATTACAAAAACAGACTGCTATATCACAACCAATATTCTTCAGGATTTCTGCACAAAAAGGAGTACAGCACTCTCCTAGGTGTGTATTAGAAGTCCCCAGGTAATGGCATGCAGATGGGAGGATGCAGTTAAGGGGAATAGGGATTACAACAGTAGGCCAGTACTACATATATTGGAATGACATGCTACTGATAGTCAGCTGTCCAGCACCTATAGCCTTCCCTGTCAGCTCTGCCTGCTGTGACATAGATCACAGCTCTGGCTCTCTGAGGCCCTCCTACAATGGTTGGCTCCTGTACGAATGCTACTGGATTGTGTGTTACATAATAGTGATAGTAAGTAATGGTGGACACAGCTGGCATATCACATGATGGACTGTCATTCAGCTCCTCTCAGTTTGTGAGTATCAGACAGGAATAGTTTAAACATTGTACAGGTGTCCCTGACTGTCGCTGAGGTACTCTGGCTACATCACTGTGTACTCGACATCCATATCTCATCGCTTGAGAGGTATGGCTGGCATACCTAGTGAACCCTACAACAGGACCTCAGGTCATAGACAGCAGTAATGAGTGGACAGAGACCTAACCTCAGTGACAGAGTGTACATATTGAGCTTGCAAAGTAAGAGAATGCATACAGTAACAGATATTACACTAGCATAACTGCTTTCTGAGGGTTCTGGCATGTGACAACCAGATTCCCCACAGTCTGAGAACAACCATTACATATTGTCCAAACATTTGCCAGACATCCACCTTTTTCTGGCAGAGGGTCCACATATATCAGGCACATGTACACATTCTGCAAATATCTGTATACTGTAGACATCAGACACCTACAGGGAAGATAACTTACAGCATGTTTGCAGTGCTGTCTATCATTGCATACATGGATATTGCTGGACTGTTCCCTTACACTCTGTTACAGCATACAGGGCCATAACTGGTATTCATATGATCATAGGAGGTTACTACCCTATTGGCCCTGAAGCCCTTATAAGCCTAGCCAAGGGTTTAGCCCATGTTTATAGATGTCAGCAGCTGATGCCCCAGTCCAACAGGGACATGTGTGGAATCCCAAGGGTGTAATTCCTGTTTCACATCCAGGTATCCAGGCTGCGTTTAATAAAGGGGTAAAGAGGTACTCTGCTTGACATGGAGAGAGAGTCTATTCCACAGATGGAGGAGTCTCTGGGACAAAAATCTGTCCTACCAACAGGTCTTGTTGATGTCACAGAGCAGGTTGAGGGTACGCATGTGGGTTACTCGAGTGGAGCTTCACTTGCAGATATGCAGCAGTCCCATGAAGGTGAGGTCTGTGATTGCCTTGTATTCCAATGCAGCGGTCATCTCTGAGAAGTCTGTATGAGACTGAGTATATGGTGTATGGTAGATGTTTGAGGCTCTGGATTCTCCTGGTGAGGAACCTCTGTGGTCTCTCCAGATGCTGCATGTGCTTTGTGAGGTACATGCTGAAAGGGGCATTGTACTCAATAATGGGCATTATAAGGGAATAATACAGGGAAGTTATGACCTCTTTGTACCTGGATGAGATACCTTTACTTATGAGGTGGGCCATGTAGAAAGCTTTCCTTACAACAGACACAACATGGTGGTCAAACGTCAGGTTGCTATCAACCTGTGGGCTCAAATCCCTCACAACTGCTTGTGTGAGTAGGACATTGTTATTAATGTGATAATTTGTGGGGACGTCACTCTTCCCAAAGGGAATGATGATACATTTTGTGGTATTCAGCTTGAGGCCATGTTTCTGGCACCATTGGCCTGCTTTACAGGCTCTGCTGATGTCAGCCACCTTAACAGCACTGGCAGACATTCCTACAACACATAACCTCCATGGCACATGCGAATAGTACATGGTACTATAGTATCTATAACTAGATAGGTAGGGGTTCTAATCTCCAGAAGATCAGCTCTGTGTGTGTGTGTATTTGTATGTATGTAAATATATCCCCTTGCAGCAGTGTGTTGGCCCTGCCTATGTGTATGCAATGGTTAAACATTTTCAGGCCCTGTGAGTACCTGCTGCCCATAAATAGCCCACATCTACCTAGGCATAAATGCTATCTGACACCACCTACATTTGTAGGTACACAGCACTCAGCTGACACATTTCAAGGGTGGCATGCCTTGCCACAGGGTATGCATGCAGGAGTACACTGTCTGCCTCATTGCTCCTGACACACTGCTCTACACAGACGCACCTAAGTAACCATGCACATGTAAAGCCGTACCTTGCTGATGTCATATTTCTGCTTTGCTACCATGCCATCCTGAGCTGCTGTATTGCCACCAAGTCTTCACAGCATAGTCACTCAGACCCCTGCAACACAAACATACAAAATACTGAGAGTTGCCTGCCAGTCTGCAACACATCCGCCCATCTAACATCAGGCAATAAAGGAACCAATACATTAATGTGTACTCATGACACATGCCAGCAGACAACTCCTGTTATGCATAACAAAACCATAGTAAACAATGTAATGTAATATACTATAGTCACTCTGTGCATCAGACCCATATTTACATGTCCCTGCATTGACGTTATGGATGGCAGGGATGTGGCACAGGTATCATCACATGCACAGGGTGTGGTGTGGGGGGTGCCAGAGGCCTAGGCTGTGCCAAACAGTTGACATCATGTGTGGGGGTCAGGAAGGGGTGGTGGTCAGCTGAGCCTTTGAGAGGAGCTGTGTGTGTCTGTTGGTGACCTGAATGTGACAATGATGTATGAGTGTGTACGTGTACACAGTCAAGCCATGTGCTAGTCCTACACATAGGTATGTTGGACAGCAGTGGACAGTACATGGCAGACTGGACAGTTCACTATCTCCAGCCATGAATATGAGAACTGGCTTTATCAAGACTGGCACTGGCACCATCATGCCCAGGGTCAGATGCGATAGTAGTTGCTGACGGTGACTGGTATCTGCTGGGACCATGCCCCTCATGGGATCACCCAGGACCATGTGTCCATGACCTGCCATGTCATGGTGTGGACAGCACCCCCCTTCTATAGTGCTGGAGGTACTGCCACTATGGGAGCATGAGTGTGCATGGTCACATGGACTCTCAGCAGATGTTGCTGACCTACGGCCACATGTCCAATGCCCTACTCCCACCACATGTTCTAGCACAGACAATGAGCGGTCAAGAACTGACTATGTCTCACCCCACTGTCTGTCCACCATATAGTGAAGAAATGCATAGTGTCACCAGTGTTGTGGATGGAGTCACGGATGCCAGAGAGTGATGTATCCATGATCCTGAGTATCAGTCTGTTGCTGTGTTTGGAACATGCCTGTGCCTCCATGATGGCCCGAAACATGCGTCAAGTGACTCATGATGTGAAACCTATGACAAGTGGTGGATGGGCAGCTGTCCTCCTTTGCGCACCCCTGTCATTCTGGCTGTGTGAGACCTCACCATCTGTATGGCTATGGCTAGTGTTGACAATCATTGATGCCATAGTCACCACATTCTCCTGTTTGATGCCGCCAAACTCTGACTGTCCAGTTCTATGGCCACAGGGGATTGGGTATGTGTGGGCATACTGACTGTGTGCGTGGACATTTGGGGGGGGAAGTGAGATGCCAACTCATGGGACAGATTCAGCCCCCAACAACCCCAGCTGCACCTCACAATGGCCACTATCATCATCAGAGTCCAATGAGACACTGACATCAGGTTGTGAGGGGGACGCACTCCAACTACCATGGTCATTCGTGAGGAGGAAGAGAACATATCTACATTAATACCTGCCTTATTATGTCTGCTGATCCATGCACACACATACAGGTGAGGTGCCACAACTGCATTATACATACCACATCTTATTTCTGATCCCATGCACAACACACAAGCAGAGCACAACATACACAGACAAGATAGGCCCTTCATAACTTGCACTGCAGCTACGTTTGGTTAATATTGCCAGTACTATACACCTCTGAGATAAGCGATATGTCAGAGTATGTGATGGACCTACACCTACAAAACAGTGCACCCATCTTCACCATAATATTGCCCCACGGTATAGTAGACTGAATAGACCATCACAACAATAAGTGCAAATATGTAACAGCTCCTGCAAAAACACTACTGTGATTTCTGATTTGATGCACTGCAGTGAACCCCTCCAAAACTGAACATACAAGTATTATACTCTGGCTAAGCATTAACAGTTGTATTTATGGCAAACTGGCTGCCCTTAACATTCTTAGGGTATATGTGAGCCATAACAAAACAGTTTCACACTCACCGGCTACAGGATGTTGGACTCTGGCCACACCAGATGTACCCATGCAAATGTGAGGGAGAGGTATTGTCAGCAAACACCAATGTGGCATTGTTACAGCATAATATGTGTGTATTTCAACAGGTACAGTAGGAAATCTGGTACTGCCCACATTGCTGACATTCTAAGTATGTGTGCACAAGTGTGCATTACAAACAACCTCCCCCCAAATGCAGATTGACCTGCACTGGTATGCAGAGGCTGCCACAATGACAGATACAGTATTACAGTGATGAACACAGGAGGCTTCCCTGGATGCTCCTCTACTGTAGAAGCTGTGCCACCCACCTCCATGACGTATGCGGTGATGGATGCTTGGGAGCTGGTGGTCAATTCCATATTGGAAACAGGAAGCCAAATCCCATGCACATATGGCAATGTGCATGGCCCAAACCAGCCACAGACCTCAAAAATAAATTGACCGGCACCAGAATCCACAAAAATATTTAATATATAAAAATATAACTGGGCTAAGACTCCCACTAATAAATGTACATAACTCATAACACCCAAAGGGTGGAAAAACAAAGGCATAGCAGTTTCAGCATATAACCTTCATCAGTGCTACCTAGTTTAACATATTACAAACAGTTTATATACCATAACGTCTGATTGATGCACCACATAGATAACCAATCACAATTGTTCATTAAGTCCTGGAGGGAATAAGGTTCCTAATTTGATTATCCACATCCATTCCTTAAAGTTCAAAAAACAATGTAAATCCTCTGGGGGTATATTTTGCTTATAAATTCTATCTATGATGGTAAACCTGAATATAGCAGAAGAATGTTTAAACTGATGTTTATATAAGGCATTTGTATTTCTGTGGCATTTAATATCACTCATATGTTCTGATATTTTAAGTTTAAAAGGGCGAGAAGTTTGCCCTACATAAAAGGCAGAACAAGTACAATTTACTAAGTAAATAACTCAATCACTGCCACAGTTGCCAAAAACTTTAATATCATGCACTTTGGAACAATTGAAAGAAGTAAAGAAACTTTGTCTAGGAACCATCTTACAAAACATGGTGTCTGCACGAAAAACAACCCATTAATGGACCCCCCTTCTAATGTGGTTTGTATCATATTCTGAACTCCCTTATTTCCCTTTTTATAGTGGTTGAACCAACCACCCATGTTTTTTCCTCTCCTATAACTAAATCTACATCTAAGTGGTAAAAATGTAGCTAATCTATCCTGCATATGTAAAACTTCCCAATGTTTATCTATAATTTGTTGCAATTATCTAGTATTGCCATCAAATTCCATAACAAATTTGAAATATGAATCAGATGCTTTGCTCTTGTCCCTATATGAAAGAGTCTGATTTCTGTTAACTTGTTGGACCAGTCTACATCTTGTTTTCAATAGCCTCTGTCATGGAATCGTTGAGCCATGTCACATGCCTGTATATTATAATTATTCAAAGTCGAACATATTCTTTTGAGTCTTAAAAAGTGAGACTTGGGAATATTCTTTATACCATGGGGAGGGTGACAGAAAGCATTCAACAAATTATTGAACTGGAGATATTTCCTATAAACATTACTACTAAGTGTACCATCTTCCAATACTTTAACCTCAACGTCTAAAAAGGTAATAGTCTCTAGATGGTAAATCAGTTTAAATTGAATCCCCCACTTGTTTTCACTGAGACACTCAACGAACTCCCTCGAATATTGCTCATCTGAATGCCAAATTAACCAGCAATCATTAAGTAGTGGCACCAGATGTCAATCTCCCTAAAAAATAACTTGTGACTGGCATCATATATTATATGATGTTCCAAAAAACCCATGAACAGATCCACATAAATGGGAGTGAAAGATGCTCCCATTGCAGTACCCTTCAGTTGTAAGTAGCATACATTGTCAAAATAAAAAAACATTTTTTTCAGCACATGTTCTGTTAGGTATAGGAATGTATTAAATCCTGGTGAGTATAGGGAAATTCTTGAGAGCCAAACCTCCAATGCCAATAGACTCGCCCAGTGTGGAATGTTTGTATATAATGCACTAACATCTAACGTGCATAATAACCAACCCTTTTCCAACTGCATGCTATCTATGATGTTCAAAAATTGTGTGGTATCCCGAATCCATGCTCTTACACGTGCCAAAAGAGGTTGCAAATATTTTGTCAAATATTCTGAGAGAGGTTCCGTCAAGGATCCTCTCCTTAAAACTATTGGTCTACCCGGAGGTTTCTCATACTTTTTATGTATTTTGAGTAGCATGTAAAAGATTTGTCTGGCAGGATTTACCAGTGGTAAGTGATGTTTATTCTGCTTGGATATGATACCTTCTTCACAAGCCAAAGTAAGAAAATTATCTATTTCTTGTTTGAAAATACTAGTTGGGTCCAAATTCATGCGCTGGTAGTATTGTTGATCCTCAAGTTGGCTAATGGCTTTATTATAATACATATGCCAATCCCAAACTACCACTGCTCCCCCTTTGTCTGCTTGATTAATCACTATATTCTTGTTTCCACTCAATCTGTATAAAGTCATACATTCATCTTTTGTGATATTATCCTGATGATATACTGCATATTTAACATTGGAAAAGTGTAATTCTTTCAATACTAGATTCTGAAAAATGGCTACATTTTTGTTCATAGGAGGTACAAAAGTTGAAGTCCTGAACCTGAAAGTATGTGAATCTTCAGCACCAGGTTCAGAATTCTCAAAATATAACTTCAAATTTAATTTACGGCAGAAACTTAATGAACAATTGTGATTGGTTATCTATGTGGTACATCAATCAGATGTTATGGTACATAAATTGTTTGTAATATTTTAAGCTAGGTAGCACTGATGAAGGCTATATGCTAAAACCAGTATGCTTTTGTTTTTCCACCGTTTGGGTGTTATGAGTTATGTACATTTATTACTGAGAGTCTTAGCTCACAGTTATATTTTTATATATTATATATTTTTGTGGATTCTGGTGCTGGTCGGTTTGTTTTTGAGCTGGTGGTTGATGTCAGGTTTGCTAGGAACTCCTCTTTGACCAAGAGCAGTTGTCCTGCTGCAAGCCCTTCCTTAGTGGCAGCATGGTCCTTGGCCTCAGCAGCACCCCTTTGTCATGCAGCATTTTTCATATTGGTTGCCCGGTGTCGGACCTGCCCATAGCTTCTTTCCTATAGCCCTACTTGGTTCACTGATGCAGCACGATCAGCCCATAGTGCAGCATGTTGCTCCCAATTCTGGTGCCTCCTAGAAAGCAGGATGTGGTGATGGAGTCTGAGCCCATCCATGATCACTTCATTTTTGGCAGCAGAAAAAGGTGGGTGCCTCCTTCTGTACATGGTTTCTGAAAAACAAGAAGAGGGGAACATGTCACAGGACCACGTACATTGCTATCCACTATGTACACACCCTGCACATCCGGATTGTCCAGCACTATCCTATGCTAACTATCACATGGTACCCCACCATCTATCAACTGATATATTTTTCTCATATAAATAGACATTATCAATAACCTCTCTAGTGATCACATCCACTTCATCAGCTGGCAATGTACTGTAAAGTTTTTCCTGGAGCTCATTAATTCTATTATGCAGCTCCTTCTCCTTAGGTTTAAAATAATCTATCATAAGTTCCATATATGCAGTGCTGGTTTCAAGATTTATACGCTGCCATTTGGCCAGTAAGTGTGGATATGCATCCCCATAGGTGGGCATGGGTCAGTCCCTGTGTACATCTAGGCTTAATGCTAAAGATGATGACTTTAGGAACAATATCGACAGTTTAGCTATGACCCTGAGAAGAAGAGGGTTTAAGAACAATGAGATACAAGTAGGCAAGTACCATACATTTGAGTTGTGGGGTACTAAGGCTAAGCCCTTTTTCTCAGCCTGAGATGATATCATAGAAGCTAAGAGAATTATTAAAAGACCATTGGTTGTTCCTATGATATTTAGTAGCTATACACCTACACTTTAGCGTATTATAACTAAGAACTGGAATACATTAACCAGCGATGGCACTTTGCATGATACTAGTGGTGAGTGTCCTAGTTTTTTATAATAAAAACAACAAGTCTCTAAAAAGGCTTTTATGTTATCCTAGGCATGACAGGGAGATTAAGTGTTCTGTAAGAGCTAGTTGCACTAGGAAATGCATTAGTTACACTTTTTGTGAATACATAAATTCTACAGCACAGTTTCTACATCTAGATACTGGTAGATTATTTAAGTTTTCTGTTGGTGCAGACTATAACACCAAAAATGTTGTCTACTTGGCTTACTGCATAAGTTGTTATTCATTTTATGTTGGGAAGTCAAACAGAGATTGAGAAAAAGAATTCATGATCATTTATACTTTGCTCATAAAAAACAGGAATCTAGTGTGATTGTTAAGCATATATTGCGTGAGGGTGCAACTCATATGTTTACATTTTTAGTAGTGGAAGTGTTATATGAGAACGCTCATTTGGGTGATATTGCTAATGACACAGAAAATGCTGAGTTAAAGTGGATGTTGAGACTTAGATCTCATTTAGGTAAGGGACTGGATGAGTATGTATCCTTAAAACCCATCTTGAAGGGGCATAGGCTGAAAAGGCAATGAATGTTGCTATGTGACCATTGTTGCTTGGCAATTAATTAAGCTATCTTCATTGGTCTGTTTTAAATGTATTAGTTATATTTAAGTAGAGTTTGAGTTTTGATGTTTTTGTCTGAAGCAGTGAATTATTTGTGAAAGCGCTCACAATAAAAGTTTTCGTTTTCTTCATTCATATGTTTGATTTTTGTTCAGTAGAGATTTAGTTATATATATGTATATATATATATATATATATATATATATATATATATATATATATATATATATATACTGAGCTGTGTTTTCAGTGCTGGAGATTTTTTGGATTAAACTAAAACCATGCTGTACTTTAAATGATGACCTTTCAAGTGAGTTCTTTAAAATTGCAGGCAGAAGCATTGACCATCCTGTCTCAATCCTTATAAATGGGCCAATCCAGGAATACCACATTCCCTGTCTTTGGGGAAAAAATCACATAATATCCCTTTACACAAAGGAGGAAATTCAACAAATATCACTAGCTTTAGACCTATAGCAATCTTATCCCCTATTTACAAAATACTTGAAAAATGTATTCAAAAGCAATTGCTAAACTATCTCTTGCAGGAAAAACTCTTATCACCAGCACACCACAGCTTCCATCCCTTCCATAGTGTTAACACTGCATTTCTAACCTTTATAGATACTGTCAGTAAAGCTAGAGTTAATAGCAAATAGTCTCCTCCTTATTTCTAGGGTCTATATTAGAACACCGAACATTCAAAATGTCAAGTGTTCTAATATTATCGACCCGTTTTCAGCGAACGCTGAAAATATCGAAGAAACAGAAAACCAAATGTTTTCCTAGGGAAAGAATTTGGTTGTCTGTTTCTGTTGCTTCAGTATTTTCAGAGCTCTGGTGGAAAGTTATGGGTCCGGTTCAGGTAAGTGTGTGATTGTGTGGACGTGAGTGTTAGGGCAGGGTAGGTGAATTAGGGTTAGGGCGCGGGTGAGGTGACTGTGCGATACTGACTGACCTTCGGGTTAGGGTTTGGGTTAAGGTATGTGGATAGTTAGTGGTGTATGTATAGTTTAGTGTAAGGTTAGGTGTAAGAGTTTAGGTGTATGTGTGTGGATTGCTGTTTGTTTGGTGTGCTTGTGTTGTGTGTATGTGTTTTGGAACAGCAAATTTTTTCCCTAGGAAAAAATTTGCTGTTCTGAAAGTTCGATGTTTTGAATTTTCAATTGATAGGGTTCAATATTCAGAACACTCAACATTTTGAATGTTCAGTGTTCTAATATAGACCCTATTTCTAGACCTGTCTAAAGCCTTCAACACATTTTGTCACAACAAACTTCTACTTCAAATGTCCTCAGTAGGTCTATGTCAGCCCACTCTTCTTTCATTCAAAAACTACTTGTCCAATAGGTTTCAGTCAGTAGAATGACCTTCCACCCACTATCCATACTTCCAGTCAACACTGGTATACCTCAAGGCTCTCTAACATGGTCAACAACACCTTCCACACAACAGGCCTCCCTAATACAGCATGCAGACGACTCTGTACCTATAAGCAAATCAGACAAACTGGCACATCTCCAAAAAATTATTCAGGAAGCCTTAACAGCCACTAAAGCATGACTTTGTAACTCACACCTCATGTTCAGCTCTAAAAAACAAACTACTCACCCCCCCCAAATCCCTTTTGCATGAAAAAACAAAATTTAAAATCCTTTCTCTTAATAATACAACCATTGAAGTCACTTCATATTATTAGGGATTAGCATGAATGATAATCTTAAATTTGACCTGAATGTAGAAAATTGCATAAAAATACCAAAAGCTAGGGATACTTTGCAAAGACAAAAATGTTCTCACTAATACAACTAAAACCTCAGTTGCCACTACTTATCTTTTTTCCTCACTCCATTATGTAGCTTCCATCTTCACTAATCTTCAGACATCACAAAAAGCGAAACTTGAACAACTCTATCATAAAGTGACTAAATTTGCAGTGAATATCCCCTTCACAAGCCACCATTGTATAGCACTAAAGCACCTAAATGGATCACAGCTACCGCATCAACTAACATACAGCTTCTTACCACATATAAAATTATCCGGCATCCATCAGTTTGTCCAGCACTAAATATCATTCTACACAACTATGCTCTCATTCAGTCACTAAATCCGTTGACCAAAATCTTATCTCTGTCCACAAACCTATAACATCTGCTGGGCAAGGTTTGTACTTACACCATGGTTGCTAATACACTTATACCATGTTGCTAAGGCCTAGGACTCCTTACCTGTATCTATCAGGTCAATACTCTGCCTCCAGTCCTTTAAAATGATTCTGAAAGACTTCATAGCTAAACACTCAGCTCTATTCTTGTGCATCCCCAGAATAAACTATATCCCTTAACATGAACAATACTAATTCATACCTTACACCTCCTTACTCCTGCTTCTTCATACTCAACATCCATATTTCAATGAATTTCTCAAGCATGACTCTCTATCTAAACATGCCATCATCTTGTTTTTTCTCCCACTTCATATTGCAATTCCTATTTGTATTATGCAATTTTACCTTTATTTCCCCTAAACTGGCTAAAATTTCTGTAATATTAAATCCTTATCATGTAAGTTGTATCTATTCTTAACAAATGTTTTCTCACTATGTCTAATCTAGTATAATTATTTAAACTGTACATGTTTTGTATTATTTTTGAAAAATATAAAGTCATTCTTAAAATATTTTTGTAATACTTTGGAGCTTTTCTCCCCAGGTCTCTGCTAAATCAGTTGGATTTTCCCAGTAATCAAATGTCAGTAAATAAATAACTAAATCAGCATTTTTTCTATTGCAGCTATTTTTATTTTGGTTGGCAGGATAACAGATTCTACTTTAATTTCCATTTTACTCATTCAAAAGTCAAAAAGACAACTTTTATTTTGCATAAAATTCTTGTCTTATACGTGTGTGCACATGTGTATATGTGGTGCAAAAAATGCATTTTGTAATTTGATTTTTATTTTATGTAGCTGAGTTTCAAACAATTTTGTTTACCTTGAACTTGAATTACTAGTAGACTTATATATGTATATATATATATATATATATCTATATATCTATATATATATATATATATATATATATATATATATATATATATATATATATATATATATATATATATATATATATATATATATATATATATATATATATATATATATATATATATATATATATATATATATATATATATATATATATATATATATATATATATATATATATATATATATATATATATATATATATACAGTATATATATGTATATATATATATATATATATATATATATATATATATATATATATATACACACACACACACACACACACACACACACACACACACACACACACACACACACACACACACACACACACACCCGGATTCATGAAACCTCCGTGTAAGACTAAATAAGTCTTACTCGTAAACTGCAGTTGAACGGTATGATGTCAGTGTGTCATGCATATTCATGAGGGCATGCTGACTCCACTGCAAGTCTAACACGGACCGTGCAGGAAGGCAGGGGGTGTGTCTGACTGCCGAGCAGTCCTAAGGTCCACGCCCCTGCAAGTGTCTCAATTGTGAAATGTCAACACGCATGAGCGAGTCTACTCAAATGTCAACATAACTAACATTACACTCCCTCACATTGTAAACCCCCAGTAGAGTTATAAAATGTAAAATATATATTTTTTTCTAATTCCCGATATAGCTGCCCGTATTTGTGCGTGTTTGCGCGGGTGTGCCCATAGCTTAACTAGAGTTAGCAATGTCGACATTGAAGAGCATAATAACAAATGTTTATGCAAATCAATCCAAACAGCAATAGCATAGTGGTAGAGCCTTTGCACAAAGATGAGGCGTTCAAGTCCCACCACTCCTCTCTCTATTTTATGTTTTAAATTAGCATCTGAAATAATTCCTGCCATATATATGACTAAAATATTACTAAAAAGCATTGAAATGACCTATGTATCAGTGAACAAAATGTAGATATAGAAATGTAAGAAGGATCTTGACATATAAATGCCCGTATCTAAGCAGAGCTTTACCCAGCGCAATCTAGTTGCCCACAGCTAAGCAGCGCTTTACCCAGCACAATAAGTTTGCACGGAGCTGTGCACCGTGCTAACCAGCACTCCGTAGGGCAATGCGGAGCAACGTCGGGCAATGTCGGGCAACATCGGGCAACGTGGAGCAACATTGAGCAAAGTTGCCTAAACACAGCCACATCCCCTAGCCTGTCTGGACAGTAGTAAAATAAAATGTAATGACAAGTTTCAAACCCGGGACACTGTGCACCATAATCAAAGTACTGAACCACTAAGCCATGACAGCTTAGGATAAGCGTCCACTGTTAACATACATATACTTATAAATGGTAGATTAACCATTGCTAAGCAGGTCTGCAATCAGCCGAGAATTTTCAAAAATGGACAATCACAAAAAAGTGCGGGAAATGCAGCATATTTAAGCTCCAAAGGCAGGAATACTCACCATAACTGATTGTAGCTCCCATCTGCAGTTAGAATGTCTGGCGCTGGAGGGGGTACTCGCTTTCGAGTGCAATGCTGGGAGTCAAAATACATGGTTTGGCTCCTAGTCCATCATCATGAGTCTCGACTCCTGCAGGGCCAGTTCCAAGGGACGGAGTATAAGGCAGAGGCTTGGAACCGGTTGGCTCATGATCTCACCAGTGCCACAGGCATCCCTTGGACTGGTGAGCAGGTCCATCACCACCATGCAGACCTGAAGAGATGGAAGCAGGACCTACTGAACCAATGGATCCAGGAGGCTCGTCATATGCAAGATGCCCCACTACTGAGTAGGTAGCCATGGAGTGCAGTATGTAAGACATGCTAATACAGTCTAAATAATGGATAGGTATGTCTCAATATCCCTTCATTTACTTCACAGCAGCAGGTGTCCGTGTTGCGAATCAGCAAGCCTATGCAGATAGGCTGCTAAGGCTGTGCCACCAGGCAGGTTAGTAATTATTCTGCATGTATTGTTATATAATATATGTGAGAGAGCATGAAAAAAGTGTTGTAGCTCAATATTACAGCTATAAAATGTCCTGAATAATTTCTCTGCATGTACTGTTATATAACATAAGTCAGAGAGCCAGAAATAGAGTGTAGTAACCCATTAATAAAGGTAAAATAAGTCTGGAATACTATCTCTGCATGTACTGTCATATAAAATAAGTGAGTGAGCCTGAAAAAGATTGTTGTAACCTATCAATAAAGGTATAATATGTCTTGAAAAGGTCTTCCGTATGCACTGTAATATCAAATAAAGGAGAGAGCCTGTAGAAAAGAGTGTTTAATGTAATTAATAAAGGTATAATACTTGGAGTGTGTCTGTGTCACTTACTTTGAAATGTTGTTGTACCCTTGCATTAAATAAATAGTGAAACAAACTGGTGAAAAGTAAACTGACTCTCTGCAACAAACACGGATCCTGGTACCACAACAAGTCGACCAAAGACACAAATCGGAGTACATGAAATAATTTATTAAAGTGTACGAAGAAATAAAATCCACTTTTCGTCAGGAGCAATCTCCCAACTTCCTCAGAACAAACATGGGCATAGCAACAACACGTGTCTTATATAGTTAATTAATTAATTAATTAAGCATATGATGCACAAGTTAATTAATCCATGGAATTAAAATAAAATAATATAATATAATATAATGTAATACGAACATAAACACCGAACCGTACAATAAACACTAAAAATAAAATGCTAGTAAATAAATAGCTAAGTGAGTAAATCCCAGCTTCATACTTTAAATATAATGAAAAGTATATATTGTTTAGCTTGATTAAACAGCTGTTAACAACTATTCATAACATTTTCCCATCTAATTGTTAGATATCACTTCATCAACTAACAATCTAAACAAGCAAATAAATAAATGAATAAATAAATAAATGTGTAGATAAATAAAAAAATAAATAAATAATTAAGTAAGTAAATAAGTAAGTAAGTAAATAAACCTACTAACAGCCTACCAACTATAATTTCATATATACTAAAAAATTAATTGTAAAATACATATACATAGAAAAATGTATATATATATATAAACAGGTATATGTTGTTATTTATAAAAAGTGTAAATAAATATACATATGAATAGATATTAGTAAATCTAGTAATAATAGTAGTTCAGTTGTAAATAACTATGTAAATTTATTTATTTATCTATAAAATTCAGCTCATGTCGAATCACTGCTCAAGTAGTACATGAGATAATACTAATAATAATAAATAATAAACTCTACAGGGAAAAAAAAAAAATATATATATATATATACACATACATATGTATACATATATGTATATACATATATATATATATAAATATATCCAACTGTTATTCAAAAAATATAACAATAATATAACAATATAACAATATAATAATGATAAAAATATATGAATATATAGACACCCTCTTCTAACAGCACAACTAATATAAACGAATTCTGGTGAACTTTGAAATAGTGCCAGGAAATTAGTGCCAGAAAATTATTGCCAAGAAATTATCGTTATTATTATTAATAATATTCCCTAATATACCAAACATCTATTTTCATTGCTTTACCTATCTGTTTAGGTTTTTCAGTCTAAGAATACACATAATTGAACACATTTCATTAAGACCAGGGTATTGGCAGGCATTCACTCTAAGTTGCCAAAGTAATTCTATTCTCTCCAATTTTAGTGACTCAGGACCACCTCTTCCATCATTAAATAATTGATCAATGACTCTGAATTTGAATTCATGCCCCTCGTAGTCACTTGCATGTCTAGCAAGTGCATTTTCCAATTTCTTCTTACTTATACAATATGTATGCTCATAGATCCTCTCGCCCAGCTTTCTGTCAGTTTTACCTATATAGAAAGCTGGGCATGATGTACATTTAGCCAGGTAAACAACTTGTTTGCTGTTACAATTAAATTTCTCCTTGGTAGTGTATTTGTTATTACGTATCATAAAGTTACTTCCAGTGTCAATATATTTACACATCCGACACATGTTACACTTATGCATACCCTTCCTGTTAACAAATGGTCTAGGGTTAGCCTCTAAAATGTTCTTCAGGTTAATACCTCGCCTAAAAGTTATTCCGGGTACTGTGGGAAGTAACAATCTAAGTTGGCTATCTCTCATCAAAATATCCCAATTTTTCACAATGGTATTTGTAACTTGATAGGAATCAATGTTAAATGTACAAATAAAGCTACAGGGGTTGAAAACTTTAGTTTTTGAACATATCAATGGTCTACTTGCTTTACTATTTTTTAAATTTGGGGTATAAACACCTAACTCTCTTTTATACTGAACTTCTCTAATGATGTCATGCACAAAGTTATCCGGGTACCCTCTCTCTCTAAAGAACAATTTCAATAATTTACATTCATCCTCAAATTCGATGTCCTTAGTAATCATCCTGGCTGCTCTTACAACCTGGCCTTTGACAACTGATTTTTTTCTGATGTATAGGGTGGCAACTGATAAAATGTAAAAACATATTAGAATATGTGTCTTTACGAAAGATTCTAGAAACAAATTTCTTTTCATGGTGATCTTTACATAGTTCTACATCCAGGTATGTTATCCTATTTCTACTATAATTAAAAGTAAATTGCAAAAATTCAGTACTAGAATTAAACATATCTAATAAATGTTCTGCTTCATTTAAAGTACCTTGGAATAGGATAAAAATGTCATCCAAGAATTGGGTGTAGAACTGAATCTGATCTTTACACAATGGATTTTTTAACACATATTCCCTCTCCTAGTAAGCTATAACCAAATTAGCCAGGCTGGCACCACAGGGGGAGCCCATTGCTACCCCGACTTTTTGATGGTAAATTTCATCATTGAAAAGAACATAATTGTACGATAGCACTGTATCAATCAGTTCCCCTACAAGTTGTATCTCTTGTATAGGGGCATTAAAAATTTTTAGCATTTGTACAACCCACTCTATTCCTACGCTATGTGGTATTGATGAATATAAATCCTTCACATCAATAGTTACGAAAAAGGTGTCATCACTAAACTCCAGTTTGTTAATATTCTCTAGAAATGACCAAGAATCCTTGGATATTTGTGTTTCAAGTTTTATGTATTTCTTTAGAATGTCATCAACTACTTTGGCAGACGTGTAAGTAATACTATTCCTACCATCCACTAGTGGTCACATAGGTGGATTATCTATGCATTTGTGAACCTTTGGGATTCCAAATAACTTCGGAATTCGAGGAGCAGGTTGGGTTAGGTAATTATACATTGATTTATCAATTCTTGCCTCTATGTATAGTTCTTCAATAAAGGCTGTAACTTTCCTATAGGCACCATACATCTCATTTTTAGATGCTTCTACATAAGTATGACTATCCAAAATTTCAGTCATTTTTTCATTGTAGTCCATAATATTCATAATTGCCAGCCCCCCACCTTATCTGGTTTCATAATATGGACGGGGGCTTGGCACAAGAATTTCAAGTTTTCCCTGGCATCTCTACTAATGTTAAGAGTTCGGTCTTTGTTGTGTCTTGAAGTATTTCCTATACTCTTGAGATTACGAATATCTAATTCACTAATTTGTTCAAATAAAGTTAATAAAGGGTGCAAGGGTGGGTTATACACACTCGAGACATAATAATCAATCTTATTATTCATGTCACTGACCATTAAAACCATTAAGTTAAGTTTTCTAATAAAAAGTTTGAGATCAATTAACGTAGTTGCTACATCAAGTTCTACTGATGGAACAAATGTATGCCCCTTCGCTAATAAATCAATCATTTCTGAACTAATGTCAATGTCAGAATAGTTGTAAACCTTAAAGTCTTTACTGGAATTATACAAAATTTTACATTTAACATCATTGTTAATAGCTAAAACAGTGTCCGTCATTATTGTTTGGTCTTGTTCGTACTCCTGGTTGTTCTCATTTTCGGTTCTATAAAGTTCGAGGCTCGATACCGAAAATTTCTTTGATTCATATTTCTAATGTTAGAGTTATTATTATTATTATTATTATTATTATCCTTTCGCTCCGACGGTTAGTACTCAAGTTAATATCATGCTGAGCCACTGGTAATTCATTATTGTCATTAATAGATCCATAGATTTATTCATTTATTTATTTGCTTGTTTAGATTGTTAGTTGATGAAGTGATATCTGATAATTAGATGGGAAAATGTTATGAATAGTTGTTAACAGCTGTTTAATCAGGCTAAACAATATATACTTTTCATTATATTTAAAGTATGAAGCTGGGATTTACTCACTTAGCTATTTATTTACTAGCATTTTATTTTTAGTGTTTATTGTACGGTTCAGTGTTTATGTTCGTATTACATTATATTATATTATTTTATTTTAATTCCATGGATTAATTAACTTGTGCATCATATGCTTAATTAATTAATTAATTAACTATATAAGACACGTGTTGTTGCTATGCCCATGTTTGTTCTGAGGAAGTTGGGAGATTGCTCCTGACGAAAAGTGGATTTTATTTCTTTGTACACTTTAATAAATTATTTCATGTACTCCGATTTGTGTCTTTGGTCGACTTGCTGTGGTACCAGGATCTGTGTTTGTTGCATTAAATAAATAGTACTGTTGTATTAAGTGCTGTCAACCCACAGTTGTGCAGTCCCATATAAAGTGGATGAAGGAAGTGCCAGTAGCTGTGAAGCATATACACAGTCCTCAACAGTCGGTAAATGGCTGTCATGCATAGGTAAATCTGGCACATGAGTAGCTTGTCAAGGTGTTCCCCAGAAATGTGAGTGTGCTACATGAAATGTAGGGTTCTGTAGAAATTTAACTGAAAATGTCACTTGAACACATCCAGATATGTAGATACATAAATATAAAAATAAAATATAACTATGTAGCAGTAACATCTGCATCTTGGACAGTTAGTATGTCAGATATAGGTCAGGTATATAATGAACTAGCCAAACCCATTACACAATCTAATGCATGTTGACTAGTGTAATAATACATGTAGGGGATATACACCTGCAGTCAATAGGAACGTAATGTAGACTAAAAATACTTATAAGATGTTAATGGAGGTTTCTTTTTATACCCTACTCTATGTGCATAAAGAGTGCAATTCCACACCTCAATGGGTATGTCTAATCTCAAAACATTTGTTGGGACATATGTCCAATTGTTCTATAAAAATCTGCATTTTCTTTGCTGCATGTGCCCTGTTCAAACACCACAATCTTGGTGGCCTGTTGCCACCAATCATCCCTGCATGCTGTTGTAATGTCCACTGTCATTCAATATATGCATGTGTTATGCTTGCTGTTCAACTGTTGGAACCCTGGTGTGTTGGGTTAATGGGAATATTACTGCATGCTGTTACAACTGATTTGGAATGCTGTTGTCTATGTTGTAATTAAACCACCTAATCACAGAACGTATGGGAAGGCCGGTCCCAGCAGACCCACCTGTCCCTCCTCAGCTGGCGATTGCACCTGGCACCAGCAGGTCAGGTGCCCAGCCCAGGCTACCCTCCTCCGTTGGTCCTGTACCACCTTTGGGTGGAAGCACTGCAGGGGATGGGGCTCATCCCCCCCTGCAAGCGTGGGTGGAGAAGGGCCACCTGTCACCATCCAAAGGGTCTGGGTTGTGGTGTGTAGGGAGATCCAGCGTTTAGTCGCTGATCCCCTACGCCAGCTCGAGGCGAGAGTGGCGTGACTCACGGGTGAGCCTGCCCCTCCTACGCAACCCCCAGCACAGCCACCCTCGGGTCTGTAAAGGTGCAGTGGTGACTGCCCATGGTTGGGGATCTCAGTCCCACTGTTACCATCTGTGGGTTCATGGGCTTGCGATTTCCAAACATCCGTCCCCGTCAGTTGTGTTCACCCACCCCATGTGTCATACTCCGCCCCTGTATGTGTCTTGTTTGTCTTGTCTGTTTACCTCCCCAACCTATCTCCCCAAATATACCTACTTCCTCTACCTCACATTCCACTCTCACCTGAAAAAAAAAATGGGGCAATCTGTTCCCACAAAAAAATTATGCCCCATACATAGCTGCCCATTTCGCACACATGTCTGCTGGACATGTAAACTGATAATTAGAATTGGCAGTACAACATACTTTGTTGTCCTCACCCCTCTCTCAGGGGTGGAAGGTTTCAAATTTCACTCCAAATTTGTAACATATGCACAGCTGTTGCTTGTAAAGAAATGGGCAGCTATGGACCTTCCCTACACCTGTCCTGCACATCCCAAGCTGGTTTCCCCACTGTCTTTCCCTCTTTGTGCCCCCTTTTTCACCACTTTCCTATCTCCCCATTTTCTTTTCTTTCAAAGAAATTAGCATGGGGGTTAGCGGGAGTAAGCACTTTTAAGCAGTAGTTAGCGGGTTTGAGTGAGTGTGCATATGTGTGCTAAGCTTAGCATCGCTAAGCATTGCGCAAACTCATGCAAACCCGCTTACAACTGCTTAAAAGTGCCTTAATCACTCTGTATGTCAGGGCCCTTGTTCTGTTCAGCAGCAAAATAAAACACCTCTGTCAGTCTCGAACCCCAGACCTTGGACACACTTGACTACATGATGTACCACTAAGCCACTGCAGATGTGCAATAACTTGGTGCTGAAATAAATATATCATGCAAAACAATGAGTGAATGTAAAGGAAAAATAGGAAGGCCATAACACAAAGCTTCTTCTGTGGATCTTTACCAGCAATTGTTGTGAAATTGCATTACATGACTGTGATAAGAGAAGCAACCATTCTAGCAGCAAATAATGTTATTGAGGCACTTTACAACCCCCACACAGTATCATAGCAGGACAAACACTGGCATATCTGATAAGGGCAGAGGCCATACTTCCTGATTGTGAAACATATTGTAGCTGTGTCCCTCTGAATCCCTCTGAAAAGTACTGACGTTAGTCAGAGAGGTGTTGTATTACACAATGAATAATCACAATAATAACAGTAGACACCGCTTGTACTTCATAAAAGGAGTACTAATCCACATGCACTGCTTCACTCAAGTCTACACTTACTGTCTTAATTAGTTGGAAGGTGTACCTCACTTTTAACTACCTATCCCTGACTCCAAGCAAATATGCATCTGAGTGTTTCATAGGCCTGGCAGAGGCACAAACACACAGGCATATCAGCTCATCTGCTGTTACACACTCTGGAAATAGCTTTGTGAGGACTTCCACAAGCATACCCTTATGTAGGAGTACAACACAGAAATACCAATGGATCTAGCCATGTACTGGTAGCAACTGACTGTAACAATGCCATTGTACCAGTGCTGAAAACACCTGTGGGTTGCGCAGACAAAGAATAACAGGCTAACATCTGGCTACCATCTGGATAGGTTCATAGTTGGGAACTATGCAGACAGACCACCTGCCTTGATAAACCAACAGGTACACACCAATCCATTAAGTCTAGTAAGATAACACTCACACAATAAGACGTAATGCTCTCTGTATGTCTGCATTCCCACCCCCCGTATTTTAAATATACGTGTGTTTAGGGTCAACCAAGGATGTAGGTAGATATACTCAGTAGTGGAATTGTCCAGTTTACCTGAGACTCCTGTGCTAATATCAACAATAAAAATACACAAACCTTGCAGAAGTGAGTACATCAATATGCACAGTATAACAGTCCACAAACAGTTCATGTGTCAAAAGAATACTCCTCAATAACTACTTTTGTATGGCAGTCAATTACATAAGTAGAAAAGAAACTACATACTCACATATATCTTGTGTAAGCATTTGTAAGGGTGAGTTAAACTCTACATCGATAGCTCTGTACTGGAGGTGGCAACAGTCAGGTCTGAGTACAACATGTACATCACTGTCTATACCTCTAGCTTCAGATATAAGAAGTATACCAACCTTCTGACTTAAACAACAGTGTACACAGAAAACAAGCATGGGCCCCACTCTAGAAATCTGGAGGGCTACGCCTACAAAACTTAGCAATTTATAGCATAGGGTTGCTATGACAGTGAGTACTGCAATTACCACACAGCAGGCTATATGCATTTAACAAATGCTGGGCACCAATTGGTGCAGAGGTCATCACATGCACATGTGCAGATACCTATAAAAGCAGACTGTACTTGCTATCCCCACATGCAGTCATTACATTGCACGTGATAAAGCTTCACAGAACTTGTGGATGAGTAAATACTACTTATTACTTAATAACACAAAAGTTTAAATAAGTAAAAATACTCAAGTGAATCAGCAACCAAATATATTAAGTAAAAAAAAACTTAATTAATAAGCAAAAGGAATTAAGTAGAAGCAATCTCTACTTAGGTAACACCAAAACAAAAAATTGTAAAAAAAAAAAAACAGACGGACCTGAAAGTGACAAACAGGTATGTGACAGAAATGTGATTACCGGCAAGTAGTAGATGTTTATGAAGAGTACTGTAAATACTTTGAAACATGCATATGTGGCAGCAGTAGGTATGTATGCACTGATGCCATGCATGACTACTGCCATGGACAAATTAGTGTATAGCTGTGTGCAGTGGGACATAACTGTGACATATGCAGCTCCGCATTTAATGTCAAACATCTGATCATGTCATCTATGTTTTGTACAGTACTGTGTATAATGGCTGTCTGGGGGAGTAGTGCAAACAGCTATATAAACATGGATGTGACAGAGTAACACATGCATGATAGTCATATAATGTGTAGCTTAGCATTGGCAACTGCTGTACCAGGCTAGTATAGTAATGTAGCATTAGCAGCTATAAATACTCCCTGTAATATTACTGTCATGCACACATGTGACAACTGCTCATGTTGTAGCAAGGCCCAACAGGTCATCTGTGAGGTTTACAGATGTACAACAGTGTGTACCTTGTGTGTGTATGGCACACACATATGTAGAGATATTTATGTGTCAGATATATTAGCATCTTATCATGTGCATAGAGCAAGTACATACTGCAACTGTTTGTGAAGGGTGGACATATATATATGTTGGTGAAGGTTGTTTTGTGCATATTTTCATGTAGGTTGTAGTGTGTGGCAAATAAGACAGCATACAGTGCTGGTATATGACATGTGGTGTTTAAACGCTGTGGGTATGATTTGCTAAATTTATAGTCTTCCAGACAGGGAGTCCTGCTAAAGATACATGGCCTGAGAATACCCTCAATGCATTCTGCACAAGACTGTGCAAAATTATTACATAACTGTATCTCTCTCAACCCTTGCATAATTGATATTCCCACCATGAAAGGTGGACTGTATATGTGCCTACATGTAAATCTATATGTACACCAATGGGTGTTTATATGTATGCTCAAGCTCAATGTTGTAAATGTATTGCCATCTCTTTTGTTAAAATCCCTGTACCCATCAACTACCACATAGGTGGTAGTCTACTCAACACCAAAAGTGTGATAAGAGACCACTGGACACAGGTGGACAGTAGTGTCCCTTTTGATAATCACAGTGCCACACTAGTCATGTAAACTGTGTATGGTCCACATGTCATCACAAAACGTGTGTCATACATGGAATGAGAGGTCAGTGTTCCACTCTACTCATCAGTCATAAAACCCATCATAGAGTACAATGGGCCTTTTGGTATGTACCTCAGAAGACATCTACAGCAACTGTAGATGCCAGGCACAAACACCACAAAGAGTATCACCAGACTCAAACAGATGCCCTATGCAGACTGCCTTCCAAAACCACAACTACACTGTGTCGCATACCGCACACCCAGAGCCAACCTCTGCCTAACATACAAAGCTATGCCAAACCCACAGGTGTTGGACATGCTCCATGTCAACAGATCCAAATCCCTACAAGCTACACACTGTACTGATCTAAACCTTGTAACATCAAAAAGCAGAACATGCTGGAGTAGTACATTCTCATCTCAGACACATACCATACCTTGGAACTAACTACCTATCAATAGCAAAAAAAGGTCCTCATTAGCAGTTGTCATGAATAATCATGATGAATGGATGTGACATAGGAAATACAACTCGGGAATCACCTCTGTGGCTCTGCATGACAGGGGCACATGAACTTAAATTACATGGGTGTTGAAGGGCAGGGTACCGTATGGCTAGGCTTCTATAGGCCCTTCGCCTAATAGCCTATGAGCTACCTATGACCTGATACACACACTCATGTACATGTTGCATTAATTGCTATGTGAGGTTGACTGAGTGTGATGGTGAATGTGTAGGTGAATGTGTCAACGTTGTGTACATGTGTGATAGCCTAGTGGGTAAATGTTTATATCATGGTATGTAGTGTTCTAGCTCTGATCCCCGCAAAAGATATGTCTGCTATTGCTAGGCAGCAAAAGCAGTATGGTATATGGTGTGACATAGTCCCATGGTGTTGACTGAAGTGTGCCATTGTAGGCTAAAGCAGTACATGTATGCTCATTGATTGTTAACACTAGTGAATACAAATCCCGTATGAACTGTATACTACCTGAAGCTGTAGGCCTAAACAGAACAGTGTAGTGTATATCCACATTGCTTTGAAACACTGTTTTGTTTGTTACCTGTAGTCCCCACACATTACATACCTCAGGCATAAGGTTTTATAAGTGCTGATACACAGTACTGTATGGTACACAGGTAAAGCTCATCTGGGTTGCCATACCTTTGTGTCTTGTAGGTATGTCTGATGTGTGTGTGGGTATGCCTGTAACATGGCCTGGGTCGAATGTGTGTTACAGGATATAAGTGCATATCTAGCAACATGTATAGTATAGTACAGCAGTATGCCACCTATATTGATGAATGTGCACATATGTTACTTAGGGGGTTTGCTATCAACAAGTAGTGTGGTGTACTGGTAGTACTGTAACTGTACTTTACAATCATTTCAATGGATGACAAATTTCTGTATGCATTAGCTTCATATATACCACCTGTGGCTAGCTGGTGCATTGTGTCACATACAGTGTGCCATGTGCTGTTGTATAGTCTTACATACTGGTTTCACTTTGTTGCTGTGCAGAACATGGTTTAATATATAGAATGTGCCAGGCACTGTCAGGCAGTTGTGGGCTGAGCACTGATGTGTGGTATTAAAAGTGTGTATCTACTGACAGCCAATAGGTTGCTATATATGGCATTTCATTGATATCTGTACTTTAGAATGTTAAGTGTGCCACAAGACTTGCTCACGATAATTGTTTTATTTTCTTCCAGGGACATGTCTCATCATCGCAACCCTGCCTATTCCCCTGAAGAGGAGGAATTAATCATATCCACACTATTACAACCACACCCTGCTGTTCTCCAGAACCAGCCAGGACCAGCATGAGCGCACTGCACTGTGGCAGGATGTTGTCCATCGGGTTAATGATGTAGGCATGCATAACCAGACTTATGAGCAGGTACGCCTTCACTGCAGTGATTTAATGAGACATGTCCGGCAGCATGCCTCTGATGTCCGCAGACAACAGCTTGCCACAGGTGGTGGTGCAGCATCACATCCACCCCTCACCAGAGTGGAAGAGCTGCTCTTCAGCGTGGTGGTTCCTGGCCAACCACTACAACAAACATGTGTCATCATGGAGGCCGGAGTCACCCAGCAAGTTGACTCGGAGCATGCAGGTAACATGCCATATCTGTAGACTACTGTTAGCTCGAATGTTAGAACATGCATATGTCAGATGTGTACTGTGTATTTGGAAGATGTGGAGCCTGGTGTTGCGCAATACTGATAATTCTGAACATAATCTGTATGCCTGTGACTGTCAACCATTGTACTACTGTAAAATTGCAAAGTCACAGCAGCAATGCCACAGTTGTTGACACTGACAAACTTTCTCATATCCTTGTAGGTCCCTCTGGTGTGACAGCAAGACAGTAGACCCATGCTGGTGAGTGTTCTACATTTCATATGGCAAATAACATCTGCATGTCATAGGTGGGTTTTAGGCCATATACACATGTACAACACCTACACATAATGCACGCTCTGCAAATTTTCTGTGGGACTATGCATATCCCAGAAGCATGAGTGGCTGCCTCAAACACATGCTATACACAGAGCATCCCAAACAATTGTGGTACACTGTAGTAGACATTGTATAGGCAGAGTCAATACACATGCACACAACATACACCACCTTGTCATACGCAGTACGTGTCAATATGATACACATGGCATATGTAGACACCTGCTGTAAGGTCAGACTCCAGTATCCCAAATGTCATCCACACAGCACACATACTATACCTGAGGGGTAAATGCCTATTATGGGGTGTTGCAAAACCCTTCAACAAACAAGACATTCATGTTAGGCAATGCTCCCTATTGAACACCTTACATACCCATGTAACAACTGCCTGTGAAATGGTTAATGTAGCCACAGCTGCAGTTCAGGTACAGCAAGATAGTTGCCAGTGTGGCGCACATTAGTGGCCTTGAGTGACCACATAATGCTGCCTGATGATGGCTCATGGTACTACACTACATCCAGTTACAGTAACTACAGTACAACACATAGCATTCATTGCTATACACCTGACAGTTGTGTGCATCCAGCCATGGTATGTATACCTGTGAGTGATGGTGCACAGGACATTGAAAAGCATTTAATACTTGTACAGCAATGTTGTGTCCATGTACACATTGTGTTCCAGGGTGAGGCCAATCACTGAACAACACACTTGCATCAAACACATGCATACAGTTATTAACAAGGACTCTCTACACTCACACTGCATGCTGTTGAGCAACAAACATCTTGCATGCTGACAAGTGTGATAGGGTTCTTTGGCTTGTGATACTGTACTCCACCATCAACCACTAATGGGTATGTCCTGGATTGCTGTTGGTGTGTGTGTGTGTGTGTGTGTGTGTGTGTGTGTGTGTGTGTGTGTGTGTGTGTGTCTACTTTAGTGAGTATTGTATTTGTGTTCATGTGTGCATGTGTTCATGTGTGCATGTGTACATGTGTTCATGTGTGCATGTGTGCATGTGTGCAGATGTGCATGTGTGCATGTGTGCAGGTGCGCATGTGTGCATGTGTTCATGTGTGCATGTGTGCATGTGTTCATGTGTGCATGTGTGTAGGTGTGCAGGTGTGCAGGTGTGCATGTGTGCTAACATCATGTACAGATTGTAAAGTGTGTTTCCTGTCTCCCTCTCACAGGTGCTGAGGTTGTGTTGGTTGAGTGCAGCAGGGAACTTGAAGACACTGCCACAAATAGTGGAGATGATGAAACATGTTGTGACACAGGCAGGTTTGACAGGGTCTGTCGTTGTTCCACCAATCGACAGTACACAGCTTTCCACACCATCTATGCGCACATTCATACTGCCAATACATCCCTCATCACCAATGGCTTTAGCTGAGGGACAGCATACAGTAGGCATTGACCAGGATAGTGTGGTATCTATGGCACATGCAACCCCTCACAGCAGCCATACCCAGATTCCTGGAATGGTACCACATAGGTGGATGTCCAGGGGTTCTCGTGGGAGCACTGCTGGTCGTAATGCCCCTGGAAGACGTGCCCCCACAGGTCATACAACCTCAGGTATGTTCTGGGCTGCAATGCAGGCACAGGCATGTATGGAACGGTACACCAGATAGGGACTGAGGGCACAGAGGGCCCATAACACCACTATCAATGACAGTATCCTTGACCTTGTGGGAGCAGTGCGCCACTACACCGAGGTCATTGATAGACGTTGGGGGGAGACATTAGATGTCCTCCGCAATGTAATGTCCATGTGCCAGGACAGTGCAGGATGGCCGAGATGTCGACGTGGACGTATGTCAGCAACATCATCAGCTGGCAGTTGTCACGGATGACACACAAGTCACAGCCACTCCCGTAGTGGCAGTACCAGCCCCAGCAATGTTGGAGCAGGGCTGTCAATAGACCGTCATAGAAGACCATGTGCACGTGGCTCTAGCCAGTCCCAGCAGGGACATGGGTCCAGTCGACATCCCTCTGCCTCTGATGATAGTACCCAGTCTGGCTTAGTACCCGGTACTGTCCATTGCACCCCTGCCAGGCACAGGTACTGTGTCCGTGGCCAGAGATGGTGATCTATACAGCCTGACAGGTACAGTATGTGGCTGTCCCACAACCTCCCGTATATGGCAGCCACATGGTGGAACTGTGTGCATGCAGACACACACACACACATAATCCAAACACCTAGGGCTAACACATACACACACACACATTACATCAACATTGACCCATGATGTACTGTTGTCCCTCACACACACACAAACACACACACACACACACACACACACACACACACACACACACACACACACACACACATACACACACACATACATGTAAATTGGATGGGTCAATGTTGGGCTCTGGCAAACCAAGAACACACCCTGTGCATATGATGAAACTGTGCCACCTCCTGTCATCTGTAACACTGATGCAGGAACAGGCTAATACGGTGCTGATGCACAGGGTGACTTTATAACAGTGTAGCAATGTTAGCATGTTGTCAACAGTACAGTGTAATGATATCCCTGTAGGTATATCTGAGCAGGCATGATGCATTAAAGCTATGATTATCAATGTAGTATTGTTTACAACAGTGTTAATTCCAAAAATGTATTATCCACCCATGTGCCACTTGGCTGATGTGTGTAGTTTTGGCAGCATGTGTTGGTGAGTGGACAGTATGTGTGTGATGTGTGCAGTACAGATTTGCAGGTGTACATTTGTGAACATGGTGGAGGTGCACTGTCTGCATGTACGTGCATAGTGGACACATGGGAAGGGTGACATGCCCTGTATTACACAGTGTCAAGACTTCATTGTTTCTATTCGTGGCCAGTATGCATTTTAATACACATATGTTTTAACTTGGGTATACATGTTTGTATGACATGGTTTGACACTATGCTGTGGGTGATACTGTTACTATCTGTCATTGGTTTGCATTCTGGTAGTGTACACAGCCTCAACAGCCTAACTATAACCAATCATTAGATGATGTCTTGACAACTGACACACAGATGTAGGTAACTCAGTAGCATTTGGATCCATACGGTACTATACTATACCAGTAACCAGTGGTATTGACCGCCACCCATTCCTGGGACCACTCCTGTTTGGCATATAGCCTTCTTAGGTACAAGCAAACACATTAGGGATATGTCCATCCACATCTGGCCTACAATGCATTCTCCGGATGAGACACTTATCCTCCACAAGGGTATCATACAGACAGATACCTGTTGTCCTACCCATGCTGTAAAGCTGTAAGCCAAATATAGCATAGTCATCCACATTTATTAAACATTGTATCCCGACAGTACCACATAGGTAGTAGCCCCAAACATGTAGAACGGGTACCGATGTGTATATACGACCAAGTGTTATGTCATCTGTCCTTTGGTATTCACATTTCCATAGGTATTCTGAAGTCCCCCGGTGTATCACATAACCAATAAGGGGTCTGTATGCATATCCACAAAGTTGTTATACACCTATAATGAATGTCCATTATTGACAGACTTTGTTGTGTTTGAACATGTCTGACATATACCCAAGGCATGAACCCTCACTCACACTATTCTATAGAAACTGTCATGGGTGTGTGTGACACAGATGACCTAGGCCACAGATCACTACAATGGCTGGCCTTGTCACAAACATACATATGTGACCGAAGGTCTGAGAAGCAGCAGCACAATCTGTCATAGGTAACATATGTATTCATGTAGAAAGCAGGATTCACACCCATGAACTAATTGAGGTCACATGTACATATATGTATTTGCCACACAGATACCTGAAGTGTGCAATGCACATACTGTAGTTATACTGATATGTCATACAGTAGTAAAAGCTAAACACGCAACACATCGACCAACAGTAACACACACACACACACACACTCAGCAATTGCAGGATTCAAACCCCTACCTAGCTATGTTATGATACTAGAAAGATACGCATTGACACAATGCACTATATGCTTTCCTGGGAGTTTTTATTTCCACTGCTATATTTGTAGGATGCTGACATCATCAGACCTGCCAAACTGGAATATAACACTTTTAAGGTGTTTGCCTAGTCTCCAAAAAGGGCAATATTCTCAAAGGAAATCACACAGACACATACACCCCCCCCCACCACACACACACACACACACACACACACTCAGCAATTGCAGGAGTCAAACCCCTACCTAACTATGCTATGACACTGAAGAAATATACATTAACATGACGCGCTATATGCTTTACTGGGAGCTTGCATTTCCACTGCTATATTTGTGGGATGCTGACATCATCAGACTAGACATGGTACTGTGTGTGCACTTACTTTTATGCAATTCCAGGACTGAGACATGGGGGACAGCAGGTGTTACCAGCTTGAACAGGACTCCACAATTCTTACCTTGTGTGATCTGTCTGTGGCACAGTTGCCAGTCCATCCGATGACAATACACATTTATGCACAGGTTGTTTATTTTGTGGATACAACGTGTCTGGGATGTTGGAAAAGGCATATTCAAAGTGTATGTGGGATGTGTGTAGCTCATTTCATTGATGTATGTCCTGGGTGGCTGCCTTGCAAACAGTCTATCAGGTTTGGGAAACATGATCTGCCAATGAACAGTCCAAAGTTGGTAGGGTTGTGTGTTTATAGGCTTCCAATAGCTCTGTTTCTGACTTCTATCATGATGGACTCCATGGCCTTGCAGATCAGACTTCATCGGCTTATAAGACTATAGTTCCCATGGTCTGCTGTGCACCAACACTTGTGTAGTGTGCCATATGTTGCTGTAACCCATTCAACAGTTTCATATCCTGTAGAGAGGGCGAGGCTCAACAGACTGTTCAGGTGCAGGGTCTGTTTGTTCTGCAGTTCACTTATGACACATATAGGGGCACAATGTAATCCAATTGATGCCATGTTTTCAGCTTTGGAAGGAGCTGTTTACCCATTCTACATGTGATATCTCCTGGTATGATGAGTGGGCCTTTTGTCAGTGGGAGGTGGGTATGTATGTATGGGCCTGTCTGATGGGACATTGGCATTGTCAGTCATTTACAGTTGGCCCTGACTCAGGACATATATGAGTGTACATTGCTATTTATGACATAGCTGAAGGAAGTGTCATGGTTCTGTATGGACTCCTTCACAGATAATCTTTCCATGACCTGGATTGGATAGTGTTTGGAGTGCACATTGTTTATTAATGATACTGATTTCAGGTTTTTTTTTTCTTTGCTTTTCAACTTTCTATGACCAACCTAAGTATCTGTAGTACATATTTGATTATGACAGAGTTCCAATATATTATATATGTGTCTGTTGTCATATCACTGTGTGCACAAGTCAGGATTGGTGAATTGTGAGAGGTTCCTGGGTTAACACATGCAACTGCCTGATATGTGTGGCCCACTGCTATACTCAGACATGGCCTAAGTTTGTGAGCATGCCCAGTTTGGACTTTCAGTATGTTGTTGGCTGACATTTGCCTCATTTATTCAAGTGTGTGAGCATGCCCAGTGTGAACTTTCAGTATGTTGCTGTGTGAAGTCCACTACATTTGTTGACGTGTGTGAACACACCCAATATTAACATTTATACTATATGTGTGTTGTAAATCGAGTTGTATTTTTACTGCAGGGCTCACCTTTGTGTCATAACTCTACAGGGATTATGCTGTGCCTGTGGGGTTTCCAGGAGACACTTTGCATTGACTTATCAACATTTCTTCATACAAGCTGACCAGTGAAATACTGTCATGGTTTAGTGGTTCAGTACTATGACTATAGTGCACTGTATCCTGGGTTCGAGGACTGTCACTGCTTCATATTTTCATACTGGGCAGACCAAACTGCTTAAGGAACAGTAAAGCAAATGTGACCATGTTTACCTGCTTTTGCTCAACTATGCCCAACTTTGACCAAACCTGCACAACATTGCCCAACGTTAACCAACATTGATGAACGCTGCCCAATATTGCTCAACATTGATCAAAGTTGTGCTACTTAGTGTGTGCAATTTTGTTTACATATACTAAATAGTGGTTAAAGCTGTTTAGCACTACTTTATATTGCTTAAAATATGGCAATCATGCCTCAGGTGGTGCTGCAGGAATGCCTATGTTGGATGCACATATTACACTCCCTATACATGTTTGAAAACAGGTAGTGTCAAGTTGGGCATCCCTTTTACTATATGTGTGAGTCAGAGAGAGGTATCATTTCCAGGGTTCCTACTGAGCCAGTGTATATGCTATGCGTTGCCTCTTTGCCAAGGCCAAAGCATACTGGGCATGCCTCCTTCTGCCTACTGGGGCAGGCTCAGGTTGTTCCTCCTCCGAGTCACGCTCTGCCTGTGATGGCCTTGGCAATGGTGGGGGGCTGTTTGGCCCAGCCCTATGCTGCTCCTGCTGCAGCTGTTTTTGCAGGATCATATTATGTAGCATAGCACATACCATGACTATTTGGGTACATGTAGTTGGTGAGGACTGCAAGGCTCCACCAGATGTGTCCAGGCACCGGAACCATGACTTGAGCAGCCCAAACACATGCTCGATTACATTTCATGTCTGTGCGTGTGCCTCATTATGGCGTTCCTGTTCAGGTGTGTGTGCATTCCTGATGGGTGTCATCAGCCATGGCTCCAGTGCATATCCAGCATCCCCCACTAGGTGACCATGAGGGATGTCCCCATTGGCAAATGTCTGGTACAGCTGTGTCAGATGCCAGATATGGGAATCATGGTAGCTTCCAGGGCAGCCAGCACACACATTCATTATTATGCCCTGGGCATCACACATGACCTGGCAGTTGATGGAGGTGAAACCCTTGCGGTTGAAGTAGACCCTACCCCGCTCAACAGCTGGTGCTTTGATGCGTAGGTGCGTGCAGTCTATTGCACCCACTACCTCAGGGTATTCTGCTATTTGCTGGAAAAGATGCATATTGCTGGCCAATACCTCATGGGAATTGATTGGGGAAATATACATGATCACCGACATGTGCTGACATGGCATTCAGGAACTGCTGCAGTACCCTGGATGCTGATGCCTGTGAAATCCCCATCATATCACCAGTTGGTCTCTGGAAGGTACCTGTTGCTAGTATTCTTAGGCCAACACATACCTTGTTTTCCACTGGAATGGGTTCCCCTCTGTTGGTTCTGTGTGTGAGGCGTGGCCTGCACAGCTCAACAATTTGCTGCATGAGGTCTCTGTCCACTGTATAGCGCTCCACTATCTCCAGCTCATGTAGCCCCTGGTACGTTACCCTGGGCCTGTACACTCTTCTCCGTCTCCTCACTGTGGGTTGCTCAGCAGCATTCGCATTGTCACCACCCTCAGCATGTTGCATATGTCACCTTATAACAGCAATGGCAGCTCCTAACATTTCTTTGTCTCAGTAAAGCTTTTTCAGTTTTCACTTCTATTAGCTTACTGCAGTGTTGCAGTGTCTCTGAGAAAAACATAGTGGAAAGTTGTTTGCAGAGTTTTAAGTGCTGGGCTGGGCTGGGCTAGTGTACTGCCTGTGTAATTGGCTGATTCTGATTTGTTTCACCTGCTAGCTCTGCTACTTCTCCTTGGTTAACTTCCTACTATTTGTTGTGCTTCCTTTCCCTTTCTGTTTCCACAGGGGGCAGCGCCACGTAAACAAGCACAAACACTCACACACAAACTCACATGCGCGCACACATGCTTACATGAGCTAACACTTGCTGACTCCAGCTTAAACGCGTGCACACAGATGCAAACGCACTTACACAGGTTTCAATGACCTTACACTTGCTTACTCTGGTTGAACACGCGCACACAGGTGCACACGTGCGCACACAGTCTTACTCGGTTTTACAGGCACGCACACGCACGCATACACATTGCAGGCACTTCTACAAGAAAATTTAGTGTTGTCCATGGCATACACCTTCAATTTCTTGCCTTTAGCTAGGATACCTGTTGACACGCCTCTTCCAGTGATGGGTAACTGACAGCAAACACATGCCAATCTGCTCCAATGAGCTTACATTCTTTCATACATACCCCCCTCATGATGTCACCTATCATCTACTCTGATACTCCCCTTATCCTGCTCTTACACCCCACGGACTTTGCTCATATGCCATGTGAAATTGGGATTCACTATCCTTACCCTCATTTGCATAGGATTGCCCACCAATGCTTGGTTACATCTCTTAGACTGAGCTTCCCCCCTTAGCAACCTCTACTCAGTAGCCATGTTGTCTTCAGCCTGGCATTCACTTGCATGGCAGATGTATATTTATAATAAAATGCCTATTTTTGGCTTTTATTTTTTTTTTTTTGGGGGGGGGTTTACAGCGCAGCACTTTTGCACGACACTGCGCTACACTTAAACTTTGGAGATCAAAGTAAAAAAAATTATTCATTTTTTTTTTTGCAATGGGTAGAATTGCCAATGGCCATATATTTGGCCATTGGCATGCTTCCTCAATTGGATGCATCCTTTATTTGGAGCTGTCATGGCTCCGTTTTGCTATTTGCAGAATGGTACTCAGTTGACAACCGAGTACATTTCTGCAAATAACACTATTCTTACTCGGACAGGTTAGGGTTTTCTGGATCGCAAATTTACCTCATTTGCATAACTTTCAGCAGCAAATGAGGTAATTTGTATAACCTAGCCCTGTCCGTGTAAGAGGAGTTTTAGGAGCTCTCTTGCACGCCCCTGCCGGCTGATCCTGGATCGCTCGGCAGACATGTTGGCTGCATGGAGTCTTACTCTACTCTTAGACTCCGTGCAAGCCTTCGTGAATCTGGCCCACACACACACACACACGCACACACACACACACACACACACACACACACACACACACATATATATATATATATATATATATATATATATATATATATATATAGATATATATACATATATCATTCTCTCTCTCTCTCTCTCTCCATATATATATATATATATATATATATATATATATATCCCCATTAAATTCTGTTCACTATTGCAGAAGTTATAGAATCTGAATGAGACTTGAAGGACAGAATTTTCTAGATTATGGATTTTTCAGTTAGATACAGCATATTTTAGTTGATTGTTGCTATTCTCTGACACTTTGAAACACTTTGATTTTAGACAGAAGTAGTACTCAGTGGGCAAAAAGACTCTCTTTGGGCCCAATTTTCAGAACCTCTGTATCTCAGAATTGCTTTCCTAAGGCAAAATATTCAGGCATGTAGAAGTCTTCTGCTTGTGCTAGTTTTTAGTGAAATTAAGTCAATTCTTAGTTTGGATCTGTTAGTAAAATAAGAATTTCATGCCTCAAATATGGCCATACAGGAATATATTAGATTATGTTTATTAACTAATAATTCCACTTTACGAAATCTAATGTTATGATTCTCATGATCTTTTTTTAATTAAAAGTGATAAATTAACAGCTGAAGGTAACATGCTGTGCTGAAATTCATGTGAAGGCTGTCAGGTAATTACAAATACAATGTCTGTATGCAATTATATCTTCATAATAAAGTCAATCTTTTCATTCAGAAATTAATTGATTTCATAAAACCTAAAAGTGTAGAAGGCATGGCTTTGCTGTGCATTGTTATCATAGGTTATCACATATTATTAATGTTTATTTCAAGGTATTCATGTTACTAAACTGTTATGAGTTTTATAGAACCAACATTAAAAACCTACATTAAAGAGACAGCTGCATGAGCCAATAACTTTTAAATTCTGAGTATATTTCTTTTTGTACTAATGTCACCTAACCAAGAGATAGCTTAATTTACCTGTTGTGCATATACTTTTAAGGTTATGATGAACAGAGCATAGAATCAGTACTTGCTGTTCTCACAAAAAACAATACATCGAGATTTACTTGTGTTTTTTTAATACTCTGGTAAAATGTTTGATTTTTCTGAAAATACTGCTGTGATAGTTTTGCAGCACAGCTGAGGTACTATGTGGTACAGCTGATCATAACTTTGTAAGAACAAAAAACATTTAAGGTGCATTTTTAGAATCAAGATGATGGGCTGGTAGTGAGTTACATGATCCAGCAGCAGCTGAGGAGAGATAAGGAATGCATATTTTTAATGTTCCCATTGTCTCTCCATCAGGCTTTACAAAACTTTAGACCCATCTCATCACTATTCTCCCTAGGTCCTAACTTATGTTTTATCGCCTGTTGTCAATGTTATGCATTGCTGGGAAGGCCTTTCCTATGCCTGAGCCTAGTAACTACTCATCAGATACTGACTGCGGAGTCATGGATAGAAAAGGTCCATCATATTCCTATGGAGTCATTATTCAGCCAAAGCTTGAGTACTGGCTTCATCCCAGCTGAGTGGAGGACTGCCACTGTCATCCCTTTACACAAAGGAGGAGCGTCCACCGATCCAGGAAATTATAGACCCATTAGCCTAGCTAGCCTAATCTTCAAGGCCATGGAATGGATTATCATGGACCTTATTAAAAAAGACATTGGCAACCTCCAAACACTTGATCCTACACAGTTTGGCTTCTTCAAGGGGAGGTCATGTCTGCTAAATTTGGTTGACTTCTTTGAGACAGTCACCAAAGCCATGGACGAAGGGAAGACAGTGCACATTACCTACCTTGACCTGGACAAAGCATTTGACACTATTCCCCACTAGGGCATAATAGATAAACTTTCTCAACTAGGCATCAATCCATATGTTTCTATATGGGTAGCAAACTGGCTCACTGATAGAACCTACCTAGTTAAAATAGGGGAAGCCACCTCAAGCAGTAGACCAGTAACAAGAGGCATACCCCAGGGTTCGGTCTTGGGGCCTCTGTTATTTGGGATATACTTTTCTGAGTTGCAGGCCAAAACCAGTGGGCTATGGCTGACCAAGTTTGCAGATAACTGCAAGCTGAGTGCTGTCATCAATTCCCCTAGTGATGTGGACATCCTCCAAGATGATCTCACTCAGACAAATGAAGGGTGCCAGAAACATGGCCTCAAGCTGAATACCAAAAAATGCATCATCATCCTCTTTGGGGGAGTGACATCCCCACAAATTATCACATTAATAGTAATGTCCTAAGCACACAATTAGTCGTGAGGGATTTGGGCACCCAGGGTGATAGCAACCTGACTTTTAACCGCAATGTTGCTTCTGTTATGTGGAAAGCCTTCTACATAGCGCACCTCATAAGTAAGGGTATCTCATCCAGGGACAAGGAGGTCATAACATCCCTGTATTCATCCCTTATAAGGCCCATTATTGAGTACAACTCTCCTTTCAGCATGTACCTCACAAAGCACATACAGCAGCTGGAGAGACCACAGAGGTTTCTCACCAGGAGAATACAGGGCCTCAAACATCTACTATACACAGACATGCTAAAAGCCCTATCCCTCTACTCAGTTTTATACAGACTTCTCAGAGGTGACCTCTGTCTGGCATACAAGGCGATCATGAACCCCACCTGATGGGACTGCTGCAAACTGCAAGTCAAGCTCCACTCGAGTAACCCACACATGTGGCCTCAGCATGGTCTGTGACATCAACAAGATTTGTTGGCAGGACAGATTTGTGTCCCAGAGACTCCAACATCTATGGAATAGACTCACTCTGTACATCAAGCAGCGTACCTCATTATCCCTTTTTAAGTGCAACCTGGATAACTAGATGGGAAACAGAAAATACACCCCTGGGATTCCACCTGTGTCTCTGCTGGACAGGGGCATTGGATGCTGACTTGTTAAAACATGGGCTAAACTTTTGGCTAGGCTTATAAGGGCCTCAGGGCCAACAGCTTAGTAACTTCCTATGATCTTATGATCCTATGTCACTAGATGGCTAGCCAGCTGCATCACTGACAGAACACATATAGTCAAAGTTGTGGATTCCACCTCTACCAGCAGATTAGTTACCAGTGGCATACCACAAAAATCTGTGCTAGGCCCCCTACTGTTTGGAATCTATTTCTCAGTAGTCCAGGCAAAAATATATGTCCTGTGGCGTACCAAGTTTGCCGATGACTACAAATGGTGCAATCATTGGGTCCTCCAACAATGTTGGCATACTACAAAAAGGGCTTACACAGACAAATGACTAATGCCAAAGTCACGGACTTAAGCTAAACACAAAAAAGTGTGTTATCATCCCTTTTGGCAAAGGGGAAGTCCATGCAAATTACAATATTGATAGTATCTCCCTTAGCTCAAATACTGTGGTGAGAGATTGAGGAACACAAGTTGATAGCAACCTTAACTTGAATCACCATGTGTCCACAGTGGTGAAGAAGGCCTTCTACATTGCACATTTATATGTAAGTGTAACGTATCCAAAGCTAAGGAGGTTGTAACTACCCTGTACTCATCCCTCATCAGACTACTAATAGATACAATGCTCCCTTCTTTATGCACATCTGCAGATACTTGCAGCAAGTGGAGTGACCTAAAAGGTTTCTCACCGAGAAAATTCGGGGCCTTCAACATATGACCTACATGGGCAGACTGAATGTCACTGTACTCTGTATCTTATAGGCTGCTGACAGGTGACTTTTGTCTGGCCTACAGAGCAGTCTCTGACCTGCCCTAATGGAAATGCTGCACATCTGCAAGTCAAATGGGACCAGAGTCACTCACTGTAGGGACCTTAACCGTGCCTGTGACATTAACAGGACATGCTAGAGAGACAGATATGTCTCCCAGAGAGTGCCACTCCTCTGGAACAAACTCCTAATTTACATAAAACAGACCTCCTGAATGACCCTATTTAAGCGTAACTTAGACAACTGGATGGCAAATCATAAACTTACCCCAAGGGTGTCACTTATGTCCCTCTTGGATATGGGAAGTTGGTGCTGATCATTGACACATGCTGCAAATATGGACCATACAACTTGGTCAATAAGAGAACAAGGGTATAACATGAATAGGCTTATAAAGGCCCTAGGGCCAATAGCCTAGTAACCTTTTAAGAATCTATGAACCTATGCAACTTTTATTGAAAATTTCATTTGAATTCTCTCCAGACAATGTAAATTACCTTTTGAGTATGTACTAAAATGTTGTTTACTCAATTAAAGGTCTAATATATGATTCATATAATAAGACTAAACAATGTTCGTCACTAGTGGATAAGATCTTGAGCATGTATCCTATATATTTTTTGTTCTACTACTAATTGTATATGCATGTTTACTGAAAGAAAAATAGAAGAAATCAAAATACCAAGCGCTTTATACTCATTTGCAACTTTTAATGGACACAGATTTAAGTACTTATCTTGTGTTATACTGAAGTTTTTGAAATACATTATATTTATCCATAGTAAAACAGATCCCATTTTTTGTGTCTGAGCACCTATTTGCTTCATATAATTATTTATGTTGACATTATCAGTATCAAACTACGTGGCATTGTTGCAAAAACTAAACTGAGTAACCCAGCATAGAGCCTCACAGTATTTGTTTTCCTGATTGCTTAAATGATAGTGGCCAACATTATCCCAGGATGCCTTCTAAATAGCATGAAACATGATCTATCAGGGCCTCTGGAATTACTATTTAACTGTAGCCTCCAAACAGGCTTCATGCTTCATGAATGGAGAAAGGCAACAGTCATCCCTCTGCACAAAGGTGGGCCATCTACAGACCCTGGAAACTACAGACCCATAAGTCTCACTAGTCCTATATGTAAAGCTATGGAAAGAATTATCATGAAGATGACCAATAGATATATAGTAAACCTCCACACACTGGACCCAACCCAGTTTGGTTTTGTCAAGATCAGATCATGCCTACTCAACCTTGTGGACTTCTTTGAGAAGGTCACCAAAGCAATGGATGAGGGCAAAATCATTCACACTGCCTACCTTGACCTGGCCAAGGCATTTAACACAATACCTCACTCGGGCATTGTTGACAAACTCAAGAAGTTAAATATAAACCCGTATGTCACCCAATGGATAGCCAAATGGCTCACAGACAGGACCCAGGAAATTAGAATTGGGTAGTCAACCTCTACAAAGAGGCCAGTCACAAGTGGAGTCCCTCAGGGATCAGTCCTTGGACCGCTCCTTTTTGGCATTTACTTCTCAGAAGTCAAGGCCAAAGTCAGTGGTCTCTGGCTGGCTAAATTTGCAGATGATTGCAAATTAGGAGCTGTCATTGACTCGCACACTGACACAAATGTTCTCCAGGAGGGCTGGCACATACAAATAACTGGTGCCAGAGCCATGGACTAAAACTAAATGCCAAGACATGCATAATAGTATCCATCCCTGGTAACTATCATATTGAGAACATATTCCTTAGAGTTGACCCAGTAGTCAGGGACTTAGGGACACACATAGATAGTAATCTAGCCTTTGATCATCATGTGTCTACAGTGGTGAGGAAATCATTCTATGTTGTATAACTTATAAACAAAGGTATGGCATCTATGTCCAAGGAAGTCATTGTTCCATTGTATTTGGCATTCATCAGACTTATCATAGAGTACAATGCTCCCTTTGGTATGTACCTAACCAGGCATATCCAACAACTGGAATGTCCACAGAGGTTTCTCACTAAAAAAAAATACAGGGTGTAAGTAATATGTCCTATGCAGATCACCTCAAGGCCCTATCCCTGTATTCTGTCTCTTACAGGCTTTTGAGGTGAGATCTATGCCTGACATACAGGGCATTGTCAGACCCCACTCTGATGGACCTTCTGCATATCCACAAAATAAACAGTAGCAGAATTATCCAAATCTAAAGACTTAAACCTTGCCTGTGATATAAATAGGACCTGCTGGAGAGATAGGTATGTATCCCAGAGACTACCCCCATCTATGGAACAGGCTCCCCATCCATGTGAAGCATAGTCCCTCCCTAACCCAATTCAAGTGAAACTTGGACAATTCGATGGAAAACCGGAAATTCATCCCTGGTTTGGCACCTATGTCTCTAATGCAAGCAGGTAACCTGTAAATGGTTCATCTCCCAGGCCCATGTTTGCACTTATCAAGGGTATCAGAACTTGTCAGAGATTTGGGATGCATTGCTAGGCTTAAAATGGACTTTGTGGTCATTAGCCTACTAAACACCTATGAACCTATGAATTTATTATGCTACCATGCTTCACTTACCGTTGCTGATTTGGTATCTGCTAAAACTTCAATAGCTGTTAGGTGTATTGGATGCCATAAATATTGGGGAGAAGTATGTGTGTAGAGTCTTATAGATTGAGGTTTCAAAGGGATTGTAGTGCCTCTGGGGAGAATAATACCTTGGTGTTCTCTTCACCTTATTTCAAGTACAGAAAAACTGTAATGATTGTGTTAAGCTATTGGGGACCTAAATTGTAGATCTGGTTATCAACAGTAAAGGCATTTTTTTCATCTTGCTTTTTCAGTTAACTTGGTTTTATCCTTATTATCAAAGTTTATGTTAGACACTGGGATAATGTATTCTTTTCTATCTATACATGTAATTAGCTTTATTTCTGTGAGTATGTTGAGTTAACAATATATTTCCGTTTTTGTCATTGCTTGTTACTTATTATATGTAGTACTGTATTTATGATCAATTTGCACTGCGCTAATGGTTGAATTACTTGAACCTGACTTTACTGTGATGTTTTACAGTAAACTTGTGGGTCTGTTAGTTTTAGAAGTATTGGTCCATTCCTCCTGTAATAAAGCTGTGATAATGGCCACTTTGCTGCTATTATAGTGGACCAACCACTTAATAAAATTAAAATAATTCAAGTATACAGTGAAACATAATTGACTCCATTTATCATCTTGCATCTGAAAGTTACTTTGATCACATGTCTTCCACGACAGAGAAAGTGGTAAATCCAAAATTCATGTATTAACTAGGTGGTTGCCTTTGGGAATTAGATTTGCAAGAATGTATGATGGTATTCTGACTCGTAGTATGAGGGTATTTTAAACTGCTGAATTGGTAGTTCTGTGATAGTGCCTTGAGATGTTATATTTGTATGGCTGTATAAAGGTTTCTTTTGAATGTTTCACTTGTGTGGTTATTCGAGGGTGACTTGAGATGTAGAAGCAATGGAGTTGTTTGATACTGTTTGGAGGTATTAGACCTATGTACTAATATGATGATGGTATCTTAGGCTTTGAACCTGTATGAACATGAATGGCATGGGCTGTTAGACTTA